>NC_090265.1:952542704-952848537 GCF_040414725.1 Anabrus simplex | reverse complement strand
AAAACAGTGACACGTATCGATCTTCTCCCGTTCTATGAATAAAACTGAGAACAAGTGTCATCTGTTGGAAATTTATTGCAATCCTAAAACTAATAAACGTATAAATAACCAGTGGGACACGGTCCTGTGCTATTATAATTGAATTAAATTTCATTGGTATTGCTTGATGATCTTGCGGGACACATATGTCCCACACCAAAACTACGAATGACCTTAATTGAGGTACAGCCCCAGCATTTGCCTGGTTTGAAAATGGGAAACCACGGAAAACCGTCTCCAGGGCTGCCGACAGTGGGGTTCGAATCCCACAATCTCTCGAATGCAAGCTCACGGCTGCGCGCCCCTAACCGCATGGCTAACTCGCTCGGTAGATAGATGCTTATATGGATTTACTTTTGTGAACGATGGTGGTTCATGCTTGGTCGTAAGTCTCGAAAGGGAATGCATATCAACCGTACAGCTAATCAGAATGTTTAAATGAAATTAGCGCAGAATTTATTTCACATCCTTTAGGCATTGAATTAATTGATTATACAGAAACGTCATTTTTTCAACACAAAATAAATTTGATGGATAATACGGTTGTAAAGGCTCTCCGATATGTACGAATTTGTCCATCTGATTCAATCAAATTATCCCGGAGTATTTTTTGGCACACAACTAACTTAAAGCTCGTATAAAAATCCTTGAAAATAGAATTGATTTTCTGAAACTGTAACACCGATCAAATTTAATAAAATGGAAGTTATGAAAGAATTTTAAGTCAACTCTGTATGTATTTATACATTAAATCAAGGAAGGCCATCTCCGAACATGCCACGAAGATTCTTGGAGAAATGGAAATTAATGCCTTCCACTGTCCGTAACCTCTAGTCTGATTGGGATAGCGTAGTTGGCGATATGCCCGACCGCCTTTGCTCATAGGATTTTTTTCTTTTTTTGCTATTTGCTTTACGTCGCAGCGACACAGATATGTCTTATGGCGACGATGGGATAGGAAAGGCCTAGGAATTGGAAGGAAGCGGCCGTGGCCTTAATTAAGGTACAGCCTCGGCATTTGCCTGATGTGAAAATGGGAAACCACTGAAAACCATCTTCAGGACTGCCGACAGTGGGGCTCGAACCCACTATCTCCCGATTACCGGATACTGGCCGCACTTAAGCGACTGCAGCTGTCGAGCTCGGTGCTAATAGGAATTAACCTGGTACTCATTTTTCGTGTAGGCCGAGTGAACCTCAGGGCCATGTGTCTCTCCAGAGGTAGAAATCTCGTTTCTAATTGTTTTCGATTTTCTGACAGTGAATCGAACCGACGTCGTTCCAGGTAAACTGACCACGCCTTTACCGCTTCGACTAGGTAGCCCTGCTGTATTAAATAGCTTTCTGTAAAATGTTAATATTTGTAATTTGAAAACGTTTGTTGAATGAAGCCCCTTTGTCTATACTGGAAAACGAGTGTGATTAGCGCTTTCCTCTCGGTTTAACGCTAGTCGGAGTGTGAAACATTTGTTTGTGGCTTAACACTGAAGTACCAAGGCTTTTGAGTTTCTTGTAAAGCCGAGATCTCCGGCTGTGGAACTCTCACTGGGGACATGCCACGGCATACTCTCAGCTAGTTTACACCAGACTGGCCTTGTTTGCTCCCGCGAGAACGGAGAGCGAAAATATTTTACAACCTAGTGAGAATCAATACCACCCGCACGAACACGATATATGGCAGTGAGTGTAACATCATTCGTGATAATGGGAAAACTTTCGTTACATGCAGTGGGCCCAGTCGTGTTATCGAGACCTCTGCCATACCCCGAGCTTTACTGTACAATGCGCGGCTGTGAAATTTACATAAAATATGTGATCATGTCAGTATTCGAAAGATCAAGGTTGAGTATTATAATATTAGGCCTATAATTTAAGTCTTTCTGACAGTTACTCTTTTAATTGTAGTTAGAGATTAGATTTCTCTCACATCCTGCTCTTTCCTTTTACAAAAATGGCATATTTCTAGCGTTTGTGAATACAATGGCACGGTTTTTATTTGTCATATTAGAATTATGTTCGCCGTTTTCCAGTTATTATTCACATATTTTGTGATGGTGGTTCATATTTTGTCGAAAGTCTCGGGGAAAAAATGTGAGAAATGTGATCATTTTATTGCTGGTCTGCTGTCTAAATAAAGGAAGGTTTCGAAGCAATTTTTAGGCAATATTAATTTCTTTTATCTCATATTTCCAAGGTTTTAAGCCATATTTTAGTATATTTAGGGCATATACGTAAGCATATTTTCAGAATTGTTAGGCCATATAATTCATATCCCTAATCATAAGATTCATGTGTATCCGAAGAAAGATCTTATTTCTACCATGAAGTAATATTTCGTTTGTATAGCAGACTAATCTCTGAAATAAGAATAACCGGGCGAGTTGGCCGTGCGCGTAGAGGCGCGCGGCTGTGAGCTTGCATCCGGGAGATAGTAGGTTCGAATCCCACTATCGGCAGCCCTGAAAATGGTTTTCCGTGGTTTCCCATTTTCACACCAGGCAAATGCTGGGGCTGTACCTTAATTAAGGCCACGGCCGCTTCCTTCCAACTCCTAAGCCTTTCCTATCCCATCGTCGCCGTAAGACCTATCTGTGTCGGTGCGACGTAAAGCCCCTAGCAAAAAAAAAAAATAAATAAATAAATAAAAAATAAAAATAAGAATAACAACAGACGGTAATGTTGCCTGTACTTGAATGCAACTTACTACTTCTTCCCACTGTGCTGTCAGCCAGTAAGTTAAACATGTTACCTTCAGGTAAGATATCTCCTTAAATTATCTTAAAATTAAGAAAGCGTTATGTTCCTGGCCTGTGCTAGTGTACAACTTGGAAACGTAGAAGCCAGGAACTTCAGTAATAAAAGATTAGAAGCTTTTGAGATCTGGATAACCGTCGTTTATTGAAAGTTCCCTAGACTGATCGAGCCACGAACCTTCTACGAAGGCGTAGCAGGGGGAGAGGTGATACTCCCACGTGGCGCGTCCCAGGTGGCGGATAGGGGGGTCCTAACCGGCTTGCCGGCGGACTTGAGGGAAATAAAATACCTCTCGCGGACCAAACACACACCCCCTGTGGGTGGAGGAGGCTGACGAATAATACACCCACGGTATCCCCTGCCTGTCGTGCGAGGCGACTAAAAGGGGCGACCAAGGGATGAATGAATTAGAACCATGAAACTACTCTTGATTCGTACCATCATGCGGGGAACACCATGGGTTGCACGTACTTGCGAGTAGTATCACTAATATGGTACGAAATATGTTTGTGATTCGTTGCAGTAAAAAGCCTGGCCTGGTGGATTCCAGTACCCGTGCGTTGTACCCATGTGGGCAACACCGCGGGTCTGGGCGTAGCCTGTGAGTTGTACCACTATATGAGCGACACCGTGGGTCTGCGTTGCCTGTGATTAGTACTCACTATGTGCGGAACACCACGGGGCCCTTGGGACCGGCACCCGTGACTAGTACCCTAGGTGCAGAAACTCATCGGTTTGCGTTGGCTGTAAGTGACGCCATTGTGTGCGAAACACCATAGGTCTGCGTTACCTGTACGAAGTACAATACTTGTGAGTAGTACCATCTTTTGTGGAACACCGTGAGTCTTCGCTACTTCTGATTAATACCCCAACATGACACATACCATGGTTCTATTTTACTCGCGACATGTACCATTCTGTGGGGCCTTAGACGTGGATTTTGCACCCCCTTTAGACACCAAGCATCATTGTGCTTTATAAGTGGTACCTTGGTCGGTAATACTGTTATTTTCGTTCTCTATTGAATCCGATCCACTGGTTTTTGTTGTTTGTTTTGTGTTTTTGTTGGGTTCCTGTCCATCCATTCATTCTTCATGACATTTTTTATTTTTATTTTGGTCAGTGGATGCCTTTGTAATTTTTGTTCTTTCATTTCGTACCATTAGGGGCAGATGACCTTCGCTGTTAGGCCCCTTAAAACAACAAGCATCATCATCAGCATCAGACTGATCGAGTGCAGAAAGAGATTTTGAAAATAATAGGGAAAGAGAGAGAGTTCCTTCGCTGAATGATCAGGGTTGAGGCCTTCGGTTCAGAGGGTCCCGGGTTCGATTCTCGGCTGGGTCAGAGATTTTAATCGCGTCTAATTAATTATTTTGGCTTTGGGACTGGGTGTTTCTATTTGTCCCAGCACTCACCCCTTCATGTTCAGACAACACACCTCACTACCAACCACCACAGAAACACGCGATAGTGATTACATATCTCCACGTAAGGTTGGCGTCAGGAAGGGTATACGGCTCTAAAACAGGGTCTGATTCACATATGCTACACAGTTCGCACCCGCGACCCTATAGAGGTAGGAAAAGCAGTAGTAGTAGTAGAATACGAAGAAGGGAAAATATAGTTATTTCAGAGATGTAAGTATAGAAAGACATTCTATTTAGGCCACACAATTAGATATTCCAAATATGAAATGCTTCAACTAATACTTCAAGGCAGGTTAATTGGCTAAAGAAGTGCAGGAAACAGTGAAATAGTTTAACTCCAAACCATAGAAGATAGGATATAATTGAGAAGAGCTGATGAGAACTCCTTCATGCAGCCTCTGACCGAATGAAATTCCCACATGGGATGGAACGGGGCCACTCAGAAATGCGTAGGCAGTGGAATAATAATAATAATAATAATAATAATAATAATAATAATAATAATAATAATAATAATAACGTTTCTGTATCCTGTTTAGTTTATATGTGTACATCCACACATGTTATTGATCTCAGAAGATGCCGGGCTGAGTGGCTCAGACGGTTAAGGCGCTGGCCTTCTAACCCCAGCTTGGCAGGTTCGATCCTGGCTCAGTCCGGTGGTATTTGAAGGTGCTCAAATACGACAGCCCCGTGTCGGTAGATTTACTGGCACGTAAAAGAACTCCTGCGGGACTAAATTCCGGCACCTCGGCGTCTCCGAAGACCTTAAAAAAATAGTTAGTGGGACGTAAAACAATTATTATTATTATTATTATTATTATTATTATTATTATTATTATTATCTCAGAAGACGTTAAAAGCACCATCGTGGGGAGCTGCAATTCGTGTGGATAATCGAGGATCGATTGTGTATCTTAACAAATACTCTCACATCTATGATTACCCCTGGTTTATCCACACGTACATAATATTAGCGTAGTAGTTTTTCTTAAGTTGTAGACAACCTTTTCCAAACCTAATTCCAAATAATTAGTGATGCACTCGCTAGAATAGAGACTAGTTTACAGTAACAGGTTATGTGGCAGATAGTTACTTAGAAATTGCCTCTACTATTACCAGAGGGCGGAGTTTGGCATATTTGCATGTTTTGTTTGTTTCAAGGTATAATATGCCCATAAGAAATAAAAGGGAATCATAGCATTTGAAATCGAAAGGCTAAGTTTTATAGTGCATATGAATGCGTACTGATAATTCCAGTTTTATTAGTTTCTATGAAACAACGGATAAATTGTTATTAAAATCGGTACAACAGTGCGAAAAAATGAGTAAGTTACCATTCGTTGCCGGAAGCCTTTACAATGGTTGTTGACAATCAACAATATTAACAAGAGCTTGACAATGTGGAAGTTTGTTTCCGCAGCTCTTTATTATCCGGTTCGGATGTTGGAATCATTAAAAATAATAATATTTTACGATAATTGAAGTAGCAGAAAGGAGAGATCCTTCCTCGATGCTTCCCAGGTACCAACCCACCCATCTCAAAATTCACTCTTACTTATATAGAAGAATTAAAGGCGTGGTAATCTGAAACTAAAGAAAGCTACAAATGTATTCGTTCCTATAGTCTTGTCACTAGCCGGACCTAACCAACCATGGTCTTGTCCAGATCAATATTTTGTAGCTCTAACGTATCTTTCATCTTTCGTATTATTCAATAAGGTAGCAGTGTATAATGCACCGACGTTGGCAAGCGGTATATATACACACATACACTGCTGGGCAAAACTTAAGGACGAGATAGATAAAGCAACATAACATATCAGCAACTCGGTGGAAAATGAATCGAAGTGAGGTAGCATGTTGCCATAGGTCTCTCACACATGCATAGAAACTTGGCGTGAGGTTAGCGCGACTATAGGGCCAAATGGGTCTAGCCCCACAAAACGAGGCAGTTGAAGGAATGGGACAAGACAGAGCGAGTCAATCAGCGAGCTGTTACGGTGCACTGTGGTCGTGGTGTTATTCATTACAATATGGCCCTGAGACAACATTTGGATGACTTCACACTGGAAAGAATCGTCGGGAAACTGGGCGAAGGACGAAGTGTGACGAGTGTAGCCCAAGAGTTTGGTATTGCTTACATCATTGTTTCGCGTTCATGGAGAGCATTCTGAACCACAGGCACTGCTGCCCGTAGGAGAGGAGAGGATTGACTGCGGTCAACTACAGCACCAGATGACCCCTACATTGTGCAACAGGCAAGAAGAGACTCACGTCAAATAGCGCGTGCAATTGCAACCACATTTAACAGAACTGCAAGGCACCCAATCTCACGCTCCACAGTGGCGCGGTGACTGCATGGGGTGGTGTGTTTACCCGACGACCATTACGTTGTGTTCCGTTGACACCCGCACATGGCCGGCACCGTTTGCGAAGGTGCCAAGAGCATCAGATCTGGACCGACGAGGAGTGGGGTCGCATGCTCTTCTCAGATGAAACTAGATTCAATCTGAGTAGTGATTCTAGACGTATCCTCATCTGGCGAGAGATGGGAACACTTAATGCACCCAAGAACATTTTCGAACGTGATCATTCTGGTGGTCCAAGTACTGTGGTGTAAGGAGGCAAATCTTTGAACAGGGCACACTCACCGGTCAACGTTATTGTGACAGTGTATCGTATAATAAGACTGGTAATTTCGCCATACTTTCTTAATAAATGTTGCAGCTGGTATACTTCTGTTATTTCCCAGATGCTTTGTAAAACTTATCGCATATTGTTAATGAAGTACGACTTTTCAAAATTACTTATACAATGCTATTTTTGTTTCAGGTGAGAGGAAATAAAATCCATTGCAGTGCGGTTTTTCGAGTGCAAGGTACTGTACAGTAACATATTTTTCAGATGTATGCATAAACATTTTTTTACATCGCACCGACACAGATAGGTGTTATGGCGACGATTGGACAGGAAAGGGCTGGGAGTGAGAAGGAAGCGGCCGTGAAAATGGGAAACCACAGAAAACCATCTTCAGGGCTGCTGACTGCGGCGTCCGAACCCACTATCTCCCGAATACAAACATTTTCTTGGAAATACTTTTAGTGGTTCTCAAAGTGTGGTACGTGTACCCCTAGGGGGTACGCCTGAGAATTTTAGTGGGGTACGCTAGCAGCCTTAAGGGAAATAATGAAGAAAAATTGAAATATGGACATCAGTAAAAGGAAAGTTAAATATGTATATTTGGAGCCACTGTTCGCTTGAAAGTTTGACCTGGACTACGACACATCATAAAACTGTGCCACGCCATGCAGGCACACACATCCCGTTGAAATTCTGATGGTTCGCAATGTATGAATTCCAGAATTACGATTGAATATTTTTCATCCTTATTTATTAATTTGATATTGAGGCCAAAATCTAGCGGTTTTTTTTTTTTGAAATTTTCATCCTTGTATTATCCTTGTATTATACCGTACTTGCTACGGATGCAAACTCGTAAATTTCTTGTGATGTTATAAAAATGTACTTAATTTCACGATCTCGTCTTATTTACGACGTGTATTTAAAAGAATGATTTATAAAACTCGTAAATTTCTTGTGATGTTATAAAAATGTACTTAATTTCACGATCTCGTCTTATTTACGACGTGTATTTAAAAGAATGATTTATAATTAATCAAAAATCTCTTAATAATTAGCCAGGTACTCATTTTTTAAACCTATCATTTAGGGATATTTTCGTGGCGGTACATTGAACTTTTAGCCATGAGTGAGGGGTACACTCTCATAATAGTTTGAGAACCTCTGGCATAGAATATTTAGGATGAAATGTGGAACCAGTAACTGTTCTCGATTATGAAGGGATTTTTATTTTAGGTCAATTCCTACTCAGCGTAGATGTGAAATTTTGGAATCAAGACTGATTGTTTCTTATGACATGAATGTATTAATTACAGTTCTATAATAAGGAAAGCAGTGGAAAACTACCTCACGCTTCATTTTGGTGCCAAAATTGATGTTCGCTGTTCCCCAATAACCGTATAACGTCTGATGGCCCTGTTTGAGGATATAACCCGGCTCCAGGTTGAAATCCTGGCGGACGCTAGTATAAGGTCATCTCATGGGAACCTGTCTTTAGTTTACTTTTAATAAATACATGAATAATTATGATACATTAATCAAAACGTTGAATAATTATAGTTCACTTATTCTTAGAGGTCAGAACCGTCAACTTCTCTCACACGTTTTCACATGTCCTTTACATTGACATTGTCCAATGGCTGGATCTTGATAATGGCGTTGCAAAAGTTCTTTGCAAACGTCGACACGCCTCTGCTTTTCGTCTGCAGACAAGAGTCTAGGCACTCTCGTGGACGACACCTTCCCCAACTGTACTGTAAGTGGCCGTGCACGATCCGCTGCAGGGTGTTTCCGCTAATTCCCGTAGCTGCCTCCGTTTCCGTAAATGGGATACGTTTGTTTCCTTGGATGCCCTGTTCGACCCGGGCACTGTTAGCTGGTCTTGACACTGTCACATTCCTTCCAGAACTGGTTCCCTTGTCCACTGATGTGCGCCCTGTTTTCCAACCTTCCACCCAGTTGTAAACTGTTTTCCGTGACAGCGCATTTTCTCCACAGACTGCCACCAAGCGCCAATGAATTTCTGCAGTGGGCACGCCTTCTTTCTGTAGGAACGAAGTCGTATAGCGCTGTCCCTGACGGTTGATTTCCATGTTGTCTGCTCCTACGCTGACAGTGTTGTTATGAAATGGCCTTGACGAGTGCATTCGTTGGCCTCCGTGCGTGTGCTGCTACCAAACGGTGAACAAACACTAATTACACGTCACCACCTTCAAAAGTGAAATGTGAACCATACCTGGACGTACAAAACATAAAGTGTAAAACAATATAGTACGCCCCTCGTAGTTAAGAAATATTCTCAAATGTTACATTAATAGAACAGGTGAGATCAATAACACCTGTAATCATTTGATATCTCGTAAGTTAGATCTATGAAATTTTAGGAGAAGTACACTTAAAATATGATTAAAATGGTCAAGTCATAAGGACTGTAGCCTATTACTCGTCCATATACCCAACAAATCATAATTATTGTGCATTAATAAAAAATACGGAGACAGCGGACGTATACAAAAAGAAATAAGGCTCTGCCACAATACCTCTAAATGATTATAAATACAGTGCAGCTTTCATGGTTCCTTTTCTTCGAATGCCTGGCACTATCCTTCAAGGAATTAAGTTTCATTACTTGTAATACCTAAAATTGTCTACTAGCAACAGTTTAAATTAATTGTTTAAAGTGTAAGTGTAACACTGCTGAAATCACTAAATAGACGGTTGGGTTTTATAAACTGCATGTAGGTCTACATTTTGGACTGGATTCCGCTTTTATTGCGCGTTCTGAATATTACCTAACCCAAGAAATAATACACATGTAGGCTCACTTGGTTAATGATCATCTGTGTTACTTTTAGGATTGTACTTTATCGACGGTAAAACGCACTGCCATATATCTACATAACAAGAAGAAAGTCAAAAGTAGAACTCGCCCTCAGTTCGGAAAAATGGGTGAAACATACTGCTGTATTGTTCATAATAGTTACATTTCCGGTTTGGATTTTCGTCTTCCATAAGTTTCTCCTGTACTCATTCGAAAGAAGTGAGAAAATTGGCGTATAGTGTGTATAGTCACTTGTATAGTTGGATATTCGACTTGATGCGCACTACTTTTTGGCATTGTGGAAATGTATTCCCACAAAAATGTGCTATACGGTATCGATTCAATGAACAAATTCCACGCGAAGCATTACGTTCCTTGATTTACATTACTCACAACACGAAAATAAACGTGCCTAACCTAAACTATGTCTCATTACATATCTCAGTAACAGCAGTTTATGTAAATGCTGATGTGACAAATTTAGAGAAGAATCATGCAATATACTTAACAATAAAGGTATATCTTTCAACAGTTACAATTATCCAAAGAACGCTCTCAGTTACTATGTATTACATTCACAAATACAACTCATAACATTCGTTTAGCCACCCTAATCGATCAGCTGATGGGCTTAGCGCGCTTTCTACAGTACGGCCTGTACATCACGAAGACAGTGCTACCGCACAACATATAGATATGTAATCACAGAGTACAGACTTGATGTTCAACCGACTTCCTTTGTTTTTATATTGACATGACGTGACAGCAAATATTAGGACTGGTTTTTATGAGACAACATTGTACAAGAGTGACTTAGAAATGCCAACCTCTTGCTAGTTTCGGCAAACGGTCAAGGTTGAGTGTATCACTGTAGTACAGGAAAAACAACACTTCCAGCTGTTCCATAACAATACGTTTAACATCAGTGTGACACTCTGAATGACAAAAACTAGGTGCACAGAACAGCCCGAGGTGAATCAGCCGTCCCTACCAATATGGTTTTATGCAAACCGCATTTTTATGTACGTCCCGAAAACATCTATCCTTCCGATATGCAGAGTAAACACAGTGAAACGGATATCTTTGTATTGACGGCCTGCACAAAAATAGGATATATGCCATAATTTATTAAATAATAGAAACCACGAGTGCGCTCTCACAATAACAAAGAAATTGGGGAACTTGCCTTCTGATTTGCTGATGCGAATATTTTTCTGAACTGAACTAGACACAATCACATGTATCATGCGTCTAGATTAAATCAGTGTTGGGCTGAGTAGCTTAGACGGTAGAGCGCTGGCCTTCTGAGCCCAACTTGGCAGCGTCGACCCTGGCTCAGTCCGGTGGTATTGTCTCGGTAGAATTACTAGCACGTAAAAGAATTCCGGCACCTCGGCGTCTCCGAAAACCGAAAAAAGTGTTATTACTGTTATTATTAGTATAGTATTATTATTATTATTATTATTATTATTATTATTATTATTATTATTATTATTATTATTCAATCTTTGAAGAAGTACAGTCGACATGTAGTTATTCATAAAAATCTAGTCGTGATAGCACTCCCAAGATTTGTTGTGGAGGTAACTTGTACGAACAACCTGTCGAGATTTTCTCCCAGCATGATGTTGGCTTGAAAATACAACTAGTGCTTGAAAATACATACAACCAGTGATTGTGTTACAATGTTATTTATGGTATTGTATTCAGGCCGTTCATTAGCGGGTTCGCCATGCCGAGAGCTAATTAAATAAGCACGTTCACGAGATCGACGTTTAATTAGTCCCTTGTAATGGAAGTTTGTCTTGGAAGTCGTAAGTATTGTGTCAGTGTTAGTAGAAACGAACTGAACCTTATATCAAGCTATATGGGTTTAAGTTTCGTTGAATTGTGCGTTAGGAGCTTGTTGTTCAAAACAAAAGAATAGCTCGACTGTTCATAATAATAATTGTGGAAATCTTCCTCGTAAACAGTCGAGATTTTCTTCTGAAGACGCAGAGCAAAGTTCTCTGCAAAACGTAAAGAGTTTCACCTTGTTTTATTGACACGGCATAAGCCCAAAAGCCTATATCATATTTACATATTATACTAATTCCGGGTTATTCCGGTAGCAAACGCAGCACAAATGCACGCACGCAGTCATCTAATCGAACAACAGGCCTATTTCCATGCACCCCACGGCCGAGTCTTGCCGCAGGAAAATGTTGCTAGTGAAAGGCCACAGCAGAGTAGATATATCAAACAGCATCTTCACCAGAAATTGGTAAAAGTCGGGCAACGAGGGAGGAAGACGAAACCAATCAGGCAGGTAGGCGAGGAAATGAGGTGGAGCGATACGTTGCACGCAGGCTACTGTATAGTAATCGCCACGTAACGAAATACCCCAGAAAGTAAATATCGCCGCCCGATGCTCTTCTTTTCTCTTTTTTGTAATGGCTGATCACTGCTGCCAACCTGCCTGGTTACATATTAAAATCACCAGACATAACCATAACAAACTAACCTCAATGTAAACACCGATAATAAATGTTTCCCTACCCTAGTAAATGATAAAAGTTAAGATGAAATAAATCAAGATATTCATAATTAAGTCGGTTTCCACGCTCAATGAGAAATTTAGGAAATAAACACCCTTTCTCACTCAAATTAATGTTACATATATCTGTCTTTATTTTGATATGCAGTAGGCGTACTATAACCATATTCTTGAAAATAGGGGCGTGTTAAACGATGCAATTTCTTTAATAAGTCTTTGCAGTGTGATTTTCGAAAGTCCAATGACTTCCCTTTCTTTTGCGCGAACATTTCCTTCTCTCTTCAATACCGGTAACCAGTAGCCTAAGGAGAGAGATTGGGCATATTTTCAGCCTGCAGGCTGGTTATATCTTCACGGTTATCAGGAAACATATAGGAATACTAATGTGCCTAGCTACGTGAACGGAAATTAGGTCAGCTTCAAGCTCACTGCAGAATTGAATATTAGTTCTACTATCTACTTCTATCGTTTTCCCATACACCGAGGTGCCAGTATTTCGTCCCGCAAGAGTTCTTTATGTACCAGTAGATCTAGACATGAGGCTGGAGTATTTGAGCACTTTCAAATACCGCCGAACTCGAATCCGCCAACCTGAGCTAGTCATACATTCTCTCCTTCACTCGCTTAAAATAATGTTAAACATTTCCTGCCTTTATTCTGATTCTGATGTATGCATTACTATAACTGCATTCTTAAAGGAAGGGGGGAGGGAATATAGATTGAATAATTCATTGCGATTTCTGCCAGTTCAAGGACTTACCACATAAGACATATGTCCTTCCTTTTAATAATAATGCTAACAGCTTTACATCCCACTAAGAACTTTTACGGTTTTCGGCATTTGGCATTTTAAACATATTTTCAGCTTACAAGTTGGTGTATCTCAAGCTTTCAACATTACGGAAACCAATGTACAGGAGCACTATGAGTCAAACAACATTACCAGATTTTTACATATATATTGGCTTAAATCACATGAAGACAGGTTGTGATGCAAGAATTGGATAGGAAAGAGGGCTAGGATTTAAAATGTAAATAAGCGTACAGACACAGCACTAGCCTGAAATGAAAATGACGGGCAAAAAAAACTTCAGACCTGCCAACTGTGGGGTTCGAATACATCACCCTCTCCTGAAACCAAGCTAACAGCAATGTGATCAAACTGCACAGCCAGTTCACTCAGTTTCCTATGACGCGTAATAGGCCTACCACATGGGCGACCCACTTACCTGTATATGGATCTTCAATTCTTCAATTATACATGTATGCAAAAACATTATGCACCTTAGTAAGAGGTACTTCCCTAGTTGGTTCTCTGATTGGTGCACGTATAACAAATATGTTTGGGAAGAAATACTTTTATTTTATATTTATTTATATCATAAAGAAGTCATGTTGTCATAGCAAAACGAATATGCAACGAAGAAATGAATCCGAAGAGATAAGCATTATTTACTGCATTAAATATTAGTTTATTTACATGTTAAGCGATATGTAGTAGTAATAATAATAACAACAACAAACGTGTGCAATAAGGAAAAAGGAAATAAATACAAGTAAATATAAATATAATTTACAACATTTAGAGCCATTCCATGGTCACTGAATTACAAAGCAGGGGTATGAATAAACAAACATAATAAACATGAATACTAATATTTAAAAAGCAAAAAGCAAAGTCATCTCCGTACAAACCATGAAAGCCATTGGAAGGGGGGAAGGTGAAGGCTTCCACTATCCATGACGTTGGCACTTGGTGGGGTGGGGTGGAGTGGTTAGCTCAACGCATGACCGCCTTTGCCCCCAATAGTTAACTGGTACTCATTTATCATACGCAAAACATTCCTTCCAAATTACGTTAAACCTCTGTCACTCATTATTATTATTATTATTATTATTATTAATAAATTGCAAATGGGAAATACCCCGGTGGCAACGGTCACTTAGAGTAATGTGATAATAAAGTTGACATAATTACCCAACTACAACAAACAAACAAACAAACAAACAAACAACAAGAGTACAAGAAGCAGATATATGGAAGGAAAATATAACAAGAATTACTGCTAGTTTAATATTCTAAATCGATCAACATCATATACAAATTCACACACAACGTAAGTATTTACAGTGCTTAACAATTTGGCTTACAATATTATAGGCTGACCTTACTACTAGCTTAACATTATAAGTGATAATAAAGTGAAGTTAAACCGTAATTACCCTACAACAACAACAACATTACAACAAGCAAGAAATACTACTAATTTAACTTTCTAAATCCAGTGTCATTATATACATATTCACACACAACTTAAGTATTTCCAGTACTTAACACTACAAATTACAATACTATAGATTGAACTTACTACTAGCGTAACACTACAAGTGATAATAAAGTTAAATCATACTACCCAACAACTACAACAACTCAAGTACAAAAAGGAATTCCATGGAAAAAAATATTACAAGAAATACTACTAGTCATTCTAAATCCAGCATCATGTACAGTTTCATACACAATTTAATTATTTCCAATACTTGCTTCTATGGCTTACAAAACTATAGATTGAGCTTGCTACTAGCTTAACGTTACAAGTGATGATAAAATAAAGTTAAAAACATTGTTAATTAACCAAGAACAACAACAATTACAAAAACATGAGTACAGCAAGCACTTCCCTGGAAAGAGAATACCACAAGAAAAAGCCTCCCAGTTTCACAATCGAAACCAAGCAGAAAATCACAAATTCAGTGCCCGTAATTTACAACTTTTACTTTTCATTTTACACAAATGGTCTTCTTAAATGACTTGATACCAGAAGGGAATCTATCAAAGACTGCCGCAGGTAATTTATTCCAATCCCTTATGGTCCTGTTGACGAAGGAAAACTTGCCCACATCCGTATGCTGGTTTCTGGCACTAATTTTATGCTTATGATAATTTCTCGATAAGTATGAGGGAGGTTATAACCTATTCCTAATACAACTCCAAGCAGCCCTTCCCGTATAGCTCTTATAAAGACCACACAGGCGAGCTATAGTTCTTCTAGATTCAAGACTTTCCCAATTAATGGTATTCCTTCTATTCCCAGTTACGAAACGCATCGCTCTTCTTTGAACTTTCTCTAGGGAATTTATTAAACCAACATGCAGATCCATATTCGAGAATGGGTCTTACAACGTATTTATAAGGTTTATTTAAACCTACTAGGGTGGTGAGCACATAAATAAGAATTCCAATGAAAGTATTTTCCTTCTGGACCTTCATGCCAGACAGATTTTTTTTTTAAACAAATTTGTTTCACTATAATATGATTTATCTATAGAGCAAAACCGCTATGCAGTGTGCGTATCATAGCAATCGAGATGGAATTGGTAATGTACTATGTATCTGTAGAGCCTATATACGACTTTTTACAATTACTTCTAAAGTGAATTTCAGCTGTGTGACAACGCTGAAAAGACTATGGACTTAGAGATTGGCATTCCTGAAGAGGGTTTTCTACACTTTCCCATTTTCACACATTGATTCAAGAGTCTGTATTGACTTGTGACAAAACCACTGTATTCTTCCGAAAACCACTGATAGGGACAGGTTTGGTTGTGATCCACCGAAAACAAATTATAATGACCGGTTAGGTAGTGATCCATCGAAAACCACTGATTGTCGCAGGGTTAGGTTAGGTTCGACAGGATTTGTAATTGAGCGACTGTTGTCATTGAAAAAACTGTCGTGACGACTGAAGGCAATAAACATAAAACTGAATCCATTGGTCTACAAAGTTTTCATTCAGTAGATACGCTAGGAACTGGCGAACCAAAACCGTACATACAAAGTTTACAGGAATCAACAAAACAGGATATTAATTCGTGGTACTCACTGTTCTTTAAAGAGAAGAAATATCCTGTCAACAATAGCTGCAGTGAACATGCTTTTTCACTATTATTGTCTGGCCCCATGGCTAAATGGTTAGCGTGCTGGCCTTTGGTCACAGGGTGTGGGTTTGATTCTCGACAGGGTGGGGAATTTGAACCACCGTTGGTTAATTTATCTGGCACGGGGGCTGGGTGTATGTCGTCTTCATCAACATTTCACTATTATTGTGTAAAATAGAAACTTACTAGTTTTGACAAGTACAGTATGTTCAACAGCGACTCCTGAATGATGACGGGCAGGATGTCCAACCTCACTAATCTATGTTCCAGACTATTTCTACTTAAAAAATTGTATTTGTCCTTTAATGTGATTTTGCAATTTTTGCTGAATATTTATGTGGCTGAAATGAAGGTGGATAAGCTACATGGTCTCCTTTATATAGGAAGAACGTATCGTGGAAATTAAACTCAATTTCGGTTTCATGTACATTACAGTTTCTCTAAGATATATTGATAGTAATTCAGTCATGTACGACGACGGTGTATTTCATGGTAAAGACAGCTGCCTCTATGGATCAGTGGTAGAGTGACGGCCTCCGAATCCCAATATAGCGGGTTCAAACCCGGCAAAGGTAGTCGGATTTTTGAAGGGCAGAAAAAAGTCCATTCGACACTTCATGTCGTACGATGTCGGCATGTAAAAGATCTCTGGTGACACATTTGGTGTTTACCCGACAAAATTCATAAAATCTCAGCCACAGACGCCCAAGAGAGTTTCGGTTTACTCGGTCTGCCATCTAGTGGGCCTAGAGTATAACGGAACGTCAAAATTGACGAGCAGACAGCCAGATGGCGTCAACTTGAAATGTCTGCACATGGTAACTGAGGCCATACGATTATTATTATTATTATTATTAATATTATTATTATTATTATTATTATTATTATTATTATTATTATTATTATTATTATTATTATTATTATTATGGTAAAGACGAATTACTTTGCAATGCTATCTATCTTAATGGTAATGTACTATGTACCTCTACTAGTGTAGGCTACTGAGTGCTTGATTCGAAGCAGTGTATCGATTCATTCAAGTGTCCGAGTGAATCGATTCACAGGAACGGCAAGCTCACGGCACACAAATCATGCACAATCACGGCTCAGTGAGCCACACGACACACACGGCTCCTTAGAGGCACACTGGACACTGGCGGGGAGTCGAGCTTTCGCTGCAGCGAGCCACAGTGAATCATGGCACACTGAAAGAATCGTACGCAGTCATGGATCAGTGAGACACAACACACACACGGTTCATTATCGGTACACTGGACATTGGCGGGGAGCCGAACTTCCTCTGAAGCAATACATACAGAGTCATGGTACACTGAAAAAATCGTATGCTATAATGGACTCTCGAGCTCAGCTCATTTGAAAATAATACCTATTCGCATCCACTGTCCTCTTCTTACAGGGAGTTTTAAACAATACTGGATTTATTTGCAGTGTTAAAAAGATAGAACACAATTCCAAAGTACCTAGGTTGTAAGTAGGTAGTCAATTAGGTTATTCTAATTACTGTATTAGTTTAATCAATCAGTATCTTTATAACTAGTTGACGTTCGACAATTACTTAAACTCAGCTCTCTAGCCTCCACACCTGGCTGAGTGGCTCAGACGGTCGAGGCGCTGGCCTTCTGAACCCAACTTGGCAGGGCCGAGCTCAGTGCGGTGGTATTTGAAGGTGCTCAGCCTCATGTCAGTAGATTTACTGACACATAAAAGAGCTCCTGCAGGACTAAATTCCAGCACCTCGACGTCTCAAAAAAACCTAAAAGTTGATAGTGGGACATAAAGCCAATAACATTATTATTTAGCCTACCCTATGACTATGAGTCATGCTCATGACCACTCGAAATTGTCTGTTTTATATTTGGAAGAACCACTCGGTATTCTCTTAGTTTGTATGTCGCATCATTGCACAATACTTCAATAATCGAATCACGAGGTTACCGATGTACGTGGACAGTGAGTATGTAAGTAGACTGATGCAATAGCTTAAATAAATGATGTTTAATCAGAAAAACCAGTGGGCTACTGTACATCTCCTGTAGCCTGTACAAAATATGACGATTTTAAAAAAGCCTCTGCTGATAGAAAAAGACATTTTCAAAGATGACCGAGTTAGCTGGCCGTGCGTTTAGGGTCGCGTAGCTATGAGCTTGCATTCGGGGAATGGTGGGTTCAAATCCTACCGTCGGCAGCCGTTAAAATGGTTTTCGGTGGTTTCCCATTTTCACACCAGACACATGCTTGTGCTGTACCTTAATTAAGACCACGGCCGCTTCCTTTCCACTTTTAGCCCTTTCCTATCTCTTCTATCCTCTTTGTCGCCATAAGACCTATCTGTGTTGGTGCGACGTAAAGCAAATTGATTTATATTTAATATGTGGGCTACTTATTGTGGACACAGGTATTTTTATATGTAATTCTCTCTATATATATACAGTATACGTGAGTTGTGACTTTCAGAGAACTGTGGAAAACCATTAGATAGTGTATAAAATTTAAGTTATGTCAGTATTTTAACAGGCGTACAATGTTTACATCGTGTATTGGTGACAGAGTGCTGTCTCCCTCTCTCTCTCTCCCCCCCTTGCCCGCTCCTCCTCACATTGCGCCACAGCAGTTCTAGATAATTCCACTCCGATTGGACACTGATCCCCACCTGCACATCTATACCGCCCTGTAACTTGTAGATACACAATTCCCACAATTTTGAAATGTAACTTCGTTATATCAGAAAGGACGGGGCAATCAGAAATGTATTATTTCCCAGCAAAGTTATAACATTCTTAATCTCATGGAATGGCTCTTACAATGGTACAGCTAACTCCTCGGCTTATCTTCTTTCTTCTTCTTCTTCTTCTTCTTCTTCTTCTTCTTCATCTTCTTCATCTTCTTCATCTTCCTCCTCTGATTCACTGCTTCCATGATGAGTGACTAGTTCCTCCACTTCAGGAAGACCTCTCACCTCATTATTGTAGAACTCGACAATCTTCTTCTCAGTGTGTTTCACTTCATTTCTCCACATCTCTGCTGTCACCTATAAGATATATTGAAGTATCACAACCTGACAAGTATATTATAAACTCCACTTGCCTATATCCAATAAATAACATTTCCACTTGGCCTACCTGATCAAGAGATTCTTTCCACACAGCTGTAGCTCTGTCCAATCCGTGACCAGGTCTTGAAGCCACTGTTTTGTTATAATACTGTTTTGCCACAGACCATACAAATTCGATGGCATTGAAAAATGAGTAGTATGGAGGAAGTCGTAAGACAGTATGGCCTTCACTGTGCAGCATCTCGTCAACAATGTACCTGGTTTTAAAGAAACAGAGAAATATTGTTATGCATACATGAAAGTCAAATACACGAGTGTAAACAACATTATCTAAACTTATGTTTACGTGCTTCTGTACCTCTTTAAGTGACTTCGATTCATATTACACAACCTTTGCAGCTCATCTTTTGTAGCATTTTCTGGTGGAGAAACTCCATTCTGCCTTAACCATGACTGTAAATTAAAGGAAAAATAAAAATTAATTTCTGTAACATCATTAAACATCATTCAGTAGAAGGAAATATTCAATTAAGTATAATTACCACTAATTGATCCTTCCTCCATTTCGTTGTTGGTTGATGCTCAACAAGCTTACAGTGATATGGTGCATTATCCATTACAATAACACAGGGTCCTATATTTCTTAATCCTACGATTAATTGCGTCTTCACCCACATCTGAAATTTCTCGCTGTTCATAGCACCATGGTAATCCTGATTTCTCTTCAAGTTTGTAGCAAATATAAAATCAGCACCTGTAAGAATTTTAAGTTTTAGTATGAAGTTATTTCTTCTAAAAAAAGTATTCCCTAAAAATGAGATCACCCCTCTTCAAAGATAGGCCTATTAATAAAAAAATGTGATTTCTGTTGAATGATACAAAAAGCTGTCTGATTTTAAGTGAAACCAACTACTGTGTAGCAAAGTCACCTGATGATGAAGTCAATTAATTACTACTTACACTACTTTATCGTAACATCTCTCATGAATGTATCTCCATTAGTAGGCCTATATCTGGATTAGAAGTCCACGATCACTTGCATAAAAGATATAAGTATAAACACCCATTTCAATACCTTAGAACAAATGTAATTGCTGCGAACACTGAACCTATATCAGGCAGTAAGAAATAAGAAGCTTGGAAGGTGTTTAACTGTCAGGTATCAAGCACTGATTCAGGTGGAGATTGTCGAATGCAGAATAAACATAATAAATAGGCCTACAATACAAGTAATTTACTGATACAAATATCCAGTAATATTATATGAAAATACACTGAGTAAGTTTTGATTGAAATACCTCTCTAAGGTTAATCATTGGCCTAAAGTGAATACCTGCAAGTCTTTTTAATAACAGTGGAGAAGTCAAAATCAAAAACCACGTACAGAGCTCAATGAGCGGTAAGTTATAATGCCACTTCCGACCTAGTGCCAGTCAATTTCAATCAATCAGTCACCACTGATCTGCACTTAGGACAGTCGCCCAGGTGGAAGATGTAGTTTCAGGGATAGGCCTAGTATTTTCTTCAATAATTGCAAAGAATTTGGAAATTTATTGAACATCTCCCTTGGTAAATTATTCCAATCCCTAACTCCCTTCTTAAAAAAAAAAAAACAAATATTTGCCCCACTTTTCATCAACTTTATCACTGTACTGTGATCTTACCTACTTTTAAAATACCACTGAAACGTATTCGTCTACCAATGTCATTCCACACCACCTATCCACCGACAGCTCGGAATATACCACTTAGTCCAGCAACTTGTCTCCTTTCACCCAAGTCTTCCCAGCCCAAACCCGACAAAATTTTTGTAACGCTACTCTTTTGTCAGAAATCACCCACAACAAATCGTGCTTCTGTCTTTTGAACTTTTCCAGTTCTCAAACCAAGTAATCCCAGTGAGGGTCTCATACACAGGAACTGTACTTAAGTTGGGGTCTTATCAGAGACTTATGTGCCCCCCCCCCTGCATCCGTACTACAAACCCTAAATACCCTCATAACTATGTAAAGAGAGATCACCTCACTACAATAAAATGAAGTAAAATAAAGTAAGAACATACCAGGTACAAAGCCATCCTTTGTTCCAGCATGAACAATAACCAGTCTTCCTCCCTCAGACACAGGTCGACGAATTACCCCTTGAACATCATGTCCAGATTTGTGTGGTTTATTCCAGGAGTATGTGGGTGACCCTGAAAGACAAATGCACAATTGAAACCAAAGACACCTGATGAAGATAAATTATTCCAAGATTTTTTTAATATAAAATGTAATATATAACATATATATTCACCATTCATAAAAATCCAAGTCTCATCCAAGAAAACAACAGGTTTTGGTTTCTCACTGTCCTTATTACGCATGTATTCCCTCAGAAAACAGGATCTCTTAAAACGAATGTCTTCATTTTCTCTAACATACGCATAGGGATCACCTTTACTCCACACAAACCCCATGGCCTTCAAAATTCTTCTTAATGATGTTTCGGAGCCCTTGTACAAATAAGTGTCATAATTTGCTTTCATGTGGTCGAAAACCTTTCTTACAGTTACGACTTCTCCTGTGGGAAGAAAAAAGAGAGTTACAAGGGACTCAAAAGAGCTGTATGACAATACATGCACAAAACATTTCTGGGAGCTTATCTCACCTGCGTGCCAATTTCTATAAATAATGTTGCAATAGATTCCTTATGAAGTCACCTTACCTTTATGTAATTTATCATAAATAAACCTTGCTATCGCTTCCTTAGAAAAACTGTCTATGCCGGTCACTGGATGTTCACGCTTTCGGCGTTTACCTGGTGTAGAAAATTCAACTCCCTTCTTGAAATTTCCTATTACTTTTCGGACTAAACCGAAACTACACTGTAAGAATACACACACAGAAATATATTACATACACATATACCGTAAGTCAACATGAATACACAAATGTTAAGTCTACGAACCGTATCGAAGTCGACACAAGACATGGTATAGGCCTAGGCCTACATGATCAGGTTAGGTTAGGTTAGGTTCAGAATGAAATACTGCTCCTTTTCAACTGATTGTCATTATGCCAGAAACTTATCATAGAAACAAGATAAAAACGAACACTTACCCCATTTAATAATGCAGCTCTTGCCATTAGCTTCGTATCACTACGACTGATACCTTCTTCGTCGTCTTCCTGTTTCAATTGCTCGTAGCAATGTACAAGCATTTCTTGACCTGAAGCTTGTAAAGGACGTAACCTTGGTTTCCTTTTCGGAGGAGTTTTTGCAGATTTTTCTTCCTTCTTAGACATCCCAATCGAATTCTGTTCGTATAAGTATGGGACGAAATAGGAACGTAATTAATAAAATGATGTGCTCATCATTTCACACAAACTATGTTATTAAATGCATTATCCGAACATGCCACAATTCTACTTACCTGGTATTAGCCAAATAGATTTACAATCCCACAGAAAAAGAAAATATGCTTTAAATATTCTCGCAAATGTATCGCTAGTGACTTTAGAGGCAATGCGGTGGCAACACGCAATTCACGCTAGAACAGTGACTGAACGTTGCCAACGTGCCAGATTAACGGTAACAGTAAGACGTCGTATCGGCAAGTAGGGTCCCTAAACTGTATGGTTACCGACACTGAAAAAGACCCAACAGCAAGAAAAGTCACTATAAATCAATACCTTAATATTACAGGGGAGAAAGGGTAAGGTTGCACCCTTAGTGTACGTCCTTACACGCCCGGGACTATAGATGTGGCAAGAAGCAATATGGCCTTATACATACACGGCAGTACACCGCAGTACTCAGAACACAGGTTCTGATAAGAGTTGTCGCAGATAATAACTAAGGATCGAACTGCTCAGGCTGGCTTGTTAGTTTCATCGCCGAGCATGTCTTAGATCGTGCATTACTCCGTGTTTGTAATATATGCGAAGCAAATCATTCTTAAACCAGTTGAATTGTGAAAGCATAATAATAAATTAGTGCCATGAAAATATTAATAGAAACAGTTTTTCTATCATTGCTTATTTTAGAATTCCTATATTATTGAACATTTACATCTTGATGTCCATCCGACAACGACACTCAGCGATTAAATCTTTGATCATTTATTCAGTTTTCAACCCTTGTCTGAGAACCATTCACTATAAATATCTCGAAAAAACATGGAATAGCTCCCTCTGTGGATCAGTCGGGAAGTGTCAGCGTCCCAATCCTAATATCGCAAGTTCAAAGCCGGCAGAGGTAGTCGGATTCTTGAAGGATGGAGGGGAAAAAAAGTTCATTCGACACTCCATGTCGTAAGAGGTAACATATCTCTGGTAACATATTTAGTGTTCAGCCGACAAAATTAATTAAAATTCAGACATAGATCATCCAGGAAACATCCGTATTACTCTGTCACCTGGTAGAGTGAAACGAAACGTCGAAATTAACGAGCAGGCAGCCTATTTGGCGTCAAATTAAATTGCCTGCAGACGGTAGTTGTGACCATACGATTATTTTTATTATTAATACGGAATGTACCGGTAACCCAAAATTAATAATAAATTATGAAAGTAATCTATTTATAAACTGTGGAAATATCAGTGGTTTCCATGAGACCATCATATTATATCTTTTACAGGAAAGGAAGCCCGTTTTCGAACATCTCTAGTAAGTATAGTGTTAATCATTCCGAAATAAGATGCGTTTTTGAAATTCGCTATAAAACCTTCCGTACTGAAATTTTGAGAAATGTATTCGATGTTAGCAAATAAGTTCTGCCATTAGGAGATATTTTTCTTCTTAAATTACGAGTACAATTTCCTTAATTTTCATTGCAAATTGTGCTGATATCCATTTTTAGAAATGTGCGTAATTTTAAGCGTTCCCTTGCAATTCTTGTTCACTTAAATTGTTAAATGAATGCTGTAAAATGTATGTAATATATATTCAAGGACTTTGATGGCCGCCTGGTGGCCATGATCGTTAAAGCGTCAAGTCTGTTTGATATGACACCTTGGTTAGCCGGCTCGAGTCCCGTTGGTCGAAAAACTTTTCACCATCAGAGTGTCGGCCGGCAGTGTAGGGGAGGTTGTGGTATACAGTTTCTAATCACTGGATTGCGTACCAGAAGCCCGGGTTTAATTCTAAACTTCTCCGCAGTATTTATATGGTGTAAGGGAT
Source organism: Anabrus simplex (assembly GCF_040414725.1). Classification (NCBI taxonomy): domain Eukaryota; kingdom Metazoa; phylum Arthropoda; class Insecta; order Orthoptera; family Tettigoniidae; genus Anabrus; species Anabrus simplex. The sequence continues at coordinate 952,824,139 of NC_090265.1, read as the reverse complement.
ATGACGCTCTTGATGGTAATTCGTCCGTCGGATGGTGACGTTAATCTTTGACCAGACCCCTTGGTGCTATTCGACAGGAGTAGGCTATGTGCCGGCACCGGGTTTCACCCTCGTCACGTCATTCATATCTCATTAACTCCTCTGATGAGGTTGGCGTCAGGAAGAGCGTCCGGTCGTAAAAACTCGCTGAGAAGATTAATCTCACTTCACTCCCGATCTCCGCCTGTAGGTGGAGGCGTTAGAATAACACCCGCGGTATCCCCTGCTTATCGTAAGAGCCGACTGAAAGGGGGCCGCGGCGGCTCTTAACTTGGGAGCGTGGGTTGGTGACCAAGGGGCCCTTAGCTGAATCCTGGCATTGCTTCCACTTACTTGTGCCAGGCTGCTTTCTTTCACCTATCCTGTACGACCTCCCTTGGTCAACTCGTGTTCATTTCAGACCCAGACGGTGTTAGGTCATGAGGCCTAGGGAGTCTTTCATTTTCACGCCCTTCGTGGGCCTCGTCTCTCTTTGGCCGATACCTTCATTTTTTCGAAGTGTCGTACCCCTTCCATTTCTTCCCTCTTATTAGTGTCAATAGGGGATGGTTGCCAAATTGTACTTCCTCTTAACCACCACGACCACACATACCCGACCCCGTAGATAAACCAGATAAGGGTTGGACATAAACATTCAGGAACTTTGGGCGCCTTTGTTTTCGAAGTTTGTACTCCTTATTCAGCATGGTCATGCTCGCTTATAAGGTCGGCATAGGAGAAAATTAGAGATTGTATACGGCGATACTAAGTATAAATTTAGGGGATGAATACCGAAGTGGAAAGAACAACCGACGCGAAATCGGGAGGTTGTGGGTTCGGATCCCACTGGTGTCTGGTTGGCCGTTTTTGTTCTGTACTTAACATGTCTTCAACACGTACTAAATGTACGTAACACGACCTAATAGGTTGAAAGTCGGTTTCGATTACAATGCGGTCGTGAAAATTCAATATTCATTGACTTGGCCCTCAACGGGCAACTTAAATGCACTCTACAGTGTGACGGTAGTAGTACCAGACCTTTAGCTTAGATCCTTTCCGACAGAACAAAGATGGCCTAGGCCACCATAGCTCAATTGGTAGAGCAACCGACGCGAAATCGGGAGGTTGTGGGTTCGGATCCCACTGGTGTCTGGTTGGCCATTTTTGTTCTGTACTTAACATGTCTTCAACACGTACTAAATGTACGTAACACGACCTAATAGGTTGAAACTCGGTTTCGATAATATAATACTATTATCTCAAGATGCTGAATGTGTTGTCATCAGCATTGTCAGATTCACGCTTAAACATTAATGTCAAGAAGACCAAGATATTAGTTGTGATTAAACATCCCGAACGAATTCACACCTATATCAAGCTTACTAACAAGATAATGGAACAAGTCACCAGTTTACCTTACCTAGGAACCCGTATCACCAATGATAAACAGGTACAGAAAAGAGATCAGAAGGCGAATACCACTTGCAAAACAGGTGTTTGGTAATAAGAGAAATCTTTTAATCAGTGCAAATTTAGATTTTGGAATTAGGAAGAAATTTTTGTTTTCTTTTTGTATAGAGTGTGCTATTGTATAGTTGTGAATCTTGGACAATCTGAGATCAGGATTGGAAACAACTGGAAGCTTTGAGATGTGGGTCTGGAGACGAATGCTAAGGATTAAATGGATTGAAAAGAGAACAAACAAAAGCGTTCTAGAAGAAATTCACGGGAAGAGAGAACTGATATTAACGATACAAAGAAGAAGAGCTAAATTCACTGGCCACATCTTGCGACAAAATACCTTTCATACCAATTTGCTGGAAGGAAAAATTACGGGGAAGAAAGGCCGACGACGACCGAAGAAAAAATTTCATCAAGAATTGGCACAGTGTCTCCATTGTGGTTTTTATTATGAAATGAAACTAGGAGCTGAGGACAGAAAAGAATGGTTGTATCTAAAAGGCATTGCTTTAGACACTGATTATTATTTTTTTATTTATTTATCGATACGGCCACCTGTGTTCCACATTTACACAATCTTCCTTCTATCACGCAGACTGATACCCTTCTCTTCTTCTTGCTCGTTCTTCCACCGAGATGTTCCGTGGCTTCGCGTGTTGCTCTTCAGGCGCATCCCTCATTCCCGCAAACTTCTTCCTAAAAGATGCCCTTTCTTTTATATCCTCCTCCTTGATACCTATTTCTGCCAAGTCATTGTGCACCTGTGTAAGCCATCCCGGTTGGTGGTGTTTTTTTTTTTTTTTTTTTTTTTTTTTTTTTTTTTTTTTTTTTTTTTTTTTTTTTTTTGCAGAAGAAGTATTCTGTTGGCCAATCTCTCAGAGTTCCTTCTTTTGATATGCCCATAAAACGTCAGTTTCCTTTTCCTCATCACAGTCGTGATTTTTTCTACTGTCTTGTAGAGCTCGAAATTTGATCTTAACCGAAATGTGTTTGGGTCACTCGTCGACTTTCTTGGGCCTAAGATTTTTCGTAAGAATCTTCTTTCTCTTTTTTCAAGGACTGGGTCAACCATCCTCGTTAAAGTTTCTGCTCCATAAAGGCACTCTGTTCTAACCATCGTGCAGTAATGTTTTAACTTGGCCTGAATTGAGAGGGCCTTGGACTTATAGGTGTCATGACATAGTCTGAATGCCAACTCCATCCTCCTCACCTTCTCCTTTAATCCCTCCTTTTCATCTCCATCGGGGGTGAGTATTTCTCTCAGGTATTTAAATTTTTGCACACGCTGGATATCCCCATACAGTGTAACAAGTCTCTCCGTGTTGCCTTTTTTTTTAAAATAGAATCCATGAATGCTGTTTTTTCGAAAGAGATTCTTAACCCTGTTTTGACTGCAACATTTTGTCGTTCTTCTACTTGTTTCTTGGCTGTTTGACGGTTGTCTGTAATAAGAACGATGTCGTGTGCGAAGGCAAGGCAGTCCAACATCATCGCATTTTTTCCACAACCTATCTTTACCCCATTCTTCATTCCATTTTCAGTCATTCTCAACCTCCATTCCCTAATAACTTTTTCTAAAATGCAATTAAAGAGTAGTGGAGAGAGGCTGTCTCCTTGCCTCAAACTCGTTTTTATCTCAAATGGATTTGAGAGTTCGCCCATAAATTTGACTTGAGAAAAGGTGTTTGTAAGAGATTGTCGAATTATGGCCAGAGATTTCTCATCCACTCCAAACTCCTGCAGAACGTTCATGAGCACTCCACGATCTATGGAATCATATGCCTTTTTGAAATCAACGAAGGTTATGATTGTCCTCTTCTGATTTCTCATTGATATTATTTTTATAAGTGATTTTATTATTATTATTATTATTATTATTATTATTATTATTATTATTATTATTATTAACCACCAGCCCTGTGGTGTAGAGTTAACGTGTCTGCCTCTTATTCCAAGGCCATGGGTTCGTTTTCCGGCCATTTCTGGGCTGAGGAGTAGAATGAGGTTCATTTGATGCAAGATTTTCTCAAGCACTCAGTTACAAGAAGAAAGTGCACCGTAAGAAGATGACGCTGCTGACCTAGTATACAGAGACGAACACTTGCCGTGGTTGCAGTGGTATCGGGAAATTGATGATACAGTTTTCATATAGACGCCCAGCCCAAAAATATATCCTTGTCAAAATTCTGTGAGTAACTGTGTTGTCAGAATATGGACTAGAAATACAAATTAAGGACATACAGGACAGCTACGGATAACCTGTGATCAACTACGATTTATTTCGTGCAGTATAAGAGAAAACACGGGAGAAGTTTACAATTCACAATTTTATCGTTTTCCGCAGGTTTCACACAAACCTTTTTGTTCAGCTCCGACAGTATCACGTTTCGCGATTGAGGTGCAGTAACTCGTGCTTCGTTACAACTGATGTTTTAATCATTACAAACTTCATGGTTATGGAAATGTGCCACTAACTTGATTAGGATGAAGAAATAATTTATGTAGAGAGACAATTTTAAGACGTAGATTCTATTAATATAATTCATTCATTTATTCATATCATTTTTGCCCTTATGGACAGTGTTTGAACTCGAATAGCTCACGATGACACAATTTTCACTTTTTTCCCTTCTTCCTTTTCTCTTCCCAAAATCTCTTCATCCTTTGGCTGTGCTCCTGTTTCCTTTGTTCTGTCCACAATGTTCCTGCCTTCTTCTTCTCATTTACTGTAAATTTTGTATTCCTACTTTTGTTTCTGAATTATTTTCTGTTTCCTATCATTTGCCTGTTGATCCCCACCTGCCTTAAGTCTTCCTCTATTTCATGATACCAATTTGTTTTCTTCCTTGAACTGTTTGCTACATGAAAGATTTTCCTTGTAAGTCTGTTGTTGTCCATTCTCTGTATGTGCCCATAGAAAGTTAGTCTGCATTTCCCGATCTTGCCTTTGAGTCTGTCAGAGTGCTTCGGTAGGTCGTATCATCCATATGCCATCTCTTTGTATTGGTCCAAATATTTTTTCTGAGAATTTTACGTTCTATTTTTTCTGTCTCTATGATACCTGATGCTCCAATTGTGGTCGTTTCTGACGCATACCAATGCTTCTGGTAATACGACTGTTTTGTAGTGTCTATGTTTGGCCTGTCTTGATATGCTCTTGTTATTATAATGCGACCATGTAAATGTGTATGCTTTCTGGAGTTTTTCCGTTCGTTGTATGTTAGACTCCTTGTTTGATCCTCCTATTTGTATGTATTCCCGTAAATATTTAATTTTTTCGACTCCTAATATTATATATATATCTTTTCCTGCCGCTTTTCCCACACCTGTGGGGTCGCGGGTGCGAACTGCGTCGCACATGTGGATTTGGCCCTGTTTTTACGGCCGGATGCCCTTCCTGACGCCAACCCTCTATGGAGGGATGTAAGCACTATTGCGTGTTTCTGTGGTGGTTGGTAGTGTAGTGTGTTGTCTGAATATGATGAGGAGAGTGCTGGGACGGACATATACACCCAGTCCCCGAGCCAGAAGAATTAATCAGAAGCGATTAAAATCCCCGACCCGGCCGGGAATCGAACCCGGGACCCTCTGAACCGAAGGCCAGTACGCTGACCATTCAGCCAACGAGTCGGACTCCTAATATTATATATATATAATATATTTTGCTGATATTATACAGTTTCTGTAATCATCAGTTAGAACGTGCCTTGCATTAACATGGTTCGCTGATTTTTGTCTCCAGTTATCGATATTGACCAGTGGTTCTCAACCGTTGGATTAATCATCACTACCAGCTTGCACTGATTGTTATGAAGAAATGTATTGTAGGTGTAAAGACATGAGTACAGAATTGTATTATAAAACTAATTTCATAAATAAGAAAAGGTGAAATTCATAATAATAATAATAATAATAATAATAATAATAATAATAATAATAATAATAATAATAACTCCGCTAGAGATGGAAAACGGCACAATTTCACAGGTGCCCTCCTTCAAATACCTTGGAGAAATTATACTACCATCAGGATTAGACAGTAGTGCCAATGTAGAAAGAAACACCAAACTACATAAGGCATACAGACTGACGTGGAATTACTACAACAAAAGAGTCATATCGCGTAATGCAAAATTACGACACTACAAGACAGTTGTATTGCCCGAAGCTTTATATGCCTCAGAAACCATATGCTTAGGTGGTCACTCTAAAATTACAGAAATTGAAAAGCAGGAGCGGAAAATTCTCAGGAAAATTTATGGTCCTACGAAAGAAAATGGAATGTGGATTAAGAGGAAAACAGCGGACCTCTACTCCTTCACCGACAGGTTTACTGATGCCGTACGGAAAAGGCGCCTTAATTTCTATGGCCATATCTACAGAATGAACAGCGACAGACTAACTAAAAGATTATTCAAAGTAATCAACTCAAAGAAGGTCAAAATAAAATGGCTAGAAGAAACTAAGGCGGACCTCCAAGAAATAAATATTACAGACGACATCATGGAAAATCGTGGAGCTTTTAGAACCAAAGTAGCTAATCATAAATTTAGGGAGAAACCAAAAAAGACAACTGGTACGAAGTGGTCGACAGAACGCAAGATGCAACACAGTGCATTCATGAAGAGATTTTGGGAGGATAAGAAGGCACAAACCATCAAACCAACTATCAAGTTCAAACGCGCTCTATGAATGGGCATAACGAAGGAATAATAATAATAATAATAATAATAATAATAATAATAATAATAATAATGGGAGCGCTCTTATTTCGGCAGGAATAACAGAAAAGCTTCGGTCAGCTAACCCATTCCTTCACAGACATTGGCTATTGATGATGTAAGAAGCGAGCATTGGTTCCCTTATTGTAATGCGTAACCACAACAGCTATTAATCACCGATCAGCTGTTCTTGAAACCACATGCATTGAAGCCCAGAGAAATGCGCATAGGAGTGCAGCAGACGTGGCCACGCCAAAAATAAGAACGTCGCAGCTGTAAGTGCGTTACACCCCATCTCCGTGCTTCACGCGCTCGGAGCAAATGTTTGTATATTAGTTCATTACAAGGCTAAGGTACCTGTTTCAGTCCTAAGATCAAGGATGCATCCTTGTACAAATTTACAGTAACTACGCCTGTCACATTATATCTTACGAGTAGTTGAGGTTGACGACTAAGGATGTTTCAACCTCGAACGGGAATAAAGTCGACGCACACAGTGCTGGCTGGCTGTGGCTAGAAGCTGAGATTGGTATAGTTGGATGGCAGTGGATTACATCTCCATTAATAGCGAGCGGAATGAACGGTGAACGTTACCAATTGAAGCCGACTGGGAAGAGAGCTTTTATGTATAGTACGCGAACCTTTTCTTGAGCTCTAGTTCCCATTCAGAACTATGGAGTTCAGGACTCAAGAAAAGGTTTGCGTACTATACTCGACAGTGGGGTCTACCAACTAAACAGGATAGATTTGTACAGCTCTCCCTTAAAGGAAATATGGCTTGCGTGTCTATATTCCGTGAATTGCAGACAGCTGTTAATCCCACATCGTATTGGAGAATGATAAAATGTTGACTGTCCATGATAGCATGAAATTATTCTCAACTATTTTGTAGCTCTACTGTCAGGCATCAGAATGCGGCGAGCTGTTCTTTGTCTTGAATGAACCATTGCTACATGCGTGGGCGCTTTGTATTGCGTGTGTAGGAGTCTCCGCTTGCCCTTTGTTACGAAATCGATAACCGGAGAGTGTGTTACATAGGTCTACCTTCCAGCACGTATACTAGGTTTAACGCTGTGAGTGTTGCTACCGTATCCCTCGTAATTCGTTCTCTTACATTTTTGCTACAATTCGGTTCGTTATGAGCTGACTGACACAAACAAAATTCTCGTTTTAAAAAAGCAGGTGTCGCATGAACATTTTTGAAATCAAGTAGCTAATAAGAAATTGTATTTTCTTTGAAGAAAACTAAGCAAAGATTTTGAACGATGTGGCTGCTGAATACGAAGGACGAACTCAACAGTTCCCTTTCTTGCTTTGTAAGCGTTTGTGCTTTATCGAGTACAACACACCCATCCTTTCAAGCGAACTTGTGCCAATGAGTATAATTTGGAATAAGAAACACCAATTAAATTTCGAAAAAGAAAGGCCAGAAAGTACGACCCTGTAAAGTCGTGTCTTGCAAATGAAAATAATCTGCAAGAATTGTATGACCGTTCAATCGCCATACCGCTGCAACACTAAAGGACAGAATATGTCAGTCATGGGAGTTATTTCCCTGGGACTAAATTCCGGGACCTCGGCGTCTTCCAAAACCGTAAAAGTAGTTAGTGGGACGTAAAGCCAATAACATTATTATTATTATTATTATTATTATTATTATTATTATTATTATTATTTATTCTTTTGTGGGCATTTTCGACCCCGAACTCGGGTAACTCAGGAACAAGAACACGATAATGACGACACTGACAACGACATAATTGACTAAAATAAGAGACATATATTTTTAATAGATGATGATTTAACCGAGCGAGTTGGCCCTGCGTTTAGGGTCGCGTAGCTGTGAGCTTGCATTTGGGAGATGGTGGGTTCGAATCCCACCGTCGGTAGCCCTGAATATGGTTCTCCATGGTTTCCCATTTCCACACCAGGCAAATACTGGGGCTATACCTTAATTAAGGCCACGGCCGCTACCTTCACAAACCTAGCCCTTTCCCTTCCTTGCGTCGCCGAAAATCTTCAATGTGTTAGTGTGATGTTAAACCACAAAAAAGGATGATTTGATTGGAGAAAACCTGTGTTGTAGCTTTTCAATTTCGTCATTAGAGATATTCAGTCCTTGGAATTCTTAATAGCGTTGAATGCTAGAAATAGAAAATGATTCAGTTGTGCATTTTCTGAATAAATATTTTTGAAAAAAGCACATAACATCTGTAATTATTTTTTGTTGAGTTCGCCCAAATGAAATAATTTCAGATCTTCTTCCTAAAACTTGCATTTGTTGAGTCCGCTCCTTGTATTTCCAGTGTCTCATTTTCTTGACTTTAGTAAGGCTTACACAGAATTAAAGTAGTCTACAACTGTACGAACACAATGACATAATTGCAAAATGGCTGTAATTTTAACCATGAACATACATTCTTTTGACTGCGAAGTGTCAACTCACAGGCCATTCTACGAATTTTCAATTAAGAGTGTGGAAGAAATCTCTACAACTAGTATACGATTTTGTGTTTACATTGGAATAATGGAGAGTTTTGAAGTTACCCTTTAACATATCGAAGATGTTCATTGAAAGTTCTTACTACTGTCATCCCTGACTTATATACACTGTGTTTCGACTTTGATATTTCCTCAACACGCGAATTGTGAGTTACCAAATCCGAGCAGTAGTAATGTTGTATTGTTTTGTTTGATGAAGATATAGTGAAGAATATTACTGTCATTACTTTTGAATTAAGGCGTTTTGATAGGTAACACTAGCGTTAGTAGATATTAATGGGTCAGTACTGAAGTGGAACGCTCAAGCACTTCCGTAATCCTGTCTCGTCGTCGTCGTCGTCGTCTAGTTGAACTTTCTGGTTCATTGAGCATAAGATTTGCTACCTCACTCTTCATCGTACTTAGTATGCCTTATTATAGTACCATAATTGCCTTTTGTGGTTTCCGTATAACAACATAACTTTCATACATCTGTTTGAGGAACTAACCTGTTTCCGGATTGAGAACTTGTCAGAGATAGAATAGATGGCTACTTTCGCAATGTTACTTTTCTGCTACAAATTCTTGTTTTACATTTCATGTTCTGCTCAGAGCTTTTGTAAATACTGTATTTTCTACAATGAGAAAATACACTTCCTTGTAGAGCTTTACATTGCCAATGGTAGGTGGATGAATACTTTTAGAGACAAGCTATATTTTGAAGTACTCGAAATTCATTGAAGACTTCCTTGGGAATAATAATAATAACAACAATAATAATAATAATAATAATAATAATAATAATAATAATAATAATAATAATAATAATAATAATTGCGTAGACAGACGAGCATTGGAGAAAATATTTAGAACATAATGTGTTGGCTGATTAAATAAGTTACAATTGTTGCCTAGTAGTGTCTAGAAAACATGAAGACAAGGGATTTATGGGAAATGCATTCAGTTTATTTTTGACTTTAGATGACAGGGACTTGATCGCATACGATACTAAAATATACACCCCATAATTAACTGATTTGGATAAATAATTCGAAGCTAAATTTTTGATTTTTTCTATAGGTTGTATAATAAATGACTTATTAACAGTGGAGGTTTAATTAACAGAAATCGTGATATTCTCTTGTGACAACATCTAGGAAACCTTTTTGTCTTGTCTTAGGAATTACATTTCGACATAGGCCTATATCTTGAGAAGTAGGAGGTATTAGGTTAGAGTAAAATTCATTATACTTAAAAGAATTGTCTTCTAAAATAAAGCAAGTTTCTAACATTGCCATGTTCCAGAGCTGGAATGACCCCGCCACAGACAGTGGTTAACACTGATCATCCGTTTTCCATTAAGTGTGCACACCCCTCATTACTGTTAGCGCCTCAGAGCAGGGATCGAATAGCTGGAATACTATGAAGAACCAGTGTGTCATGTACGAGTAATTATCGAACATGTATTAACCAGAGGAATGGTATGCTAAAAAAGTTATCTAACTCTCCAGGTACTTCCCGCCAATATTCAGACAGGCTGTTCTAGGCACGCAGCAGTGTAATCCGATCAATTGGAGATGAGTATCAGCAGAAGAGACAAAGCACATCACAACAAACTGTAGTCAAGGTGATGTTGTTGTTGATAAGTTTTATGGGCTTTCGGTATTGTAGGTCTTCACATTTAATTTTCTTCCGTCTCTGTGATATTAGAGCATCCAATCTCCTTTCATGACTCTTCCTTGTCTTACTTTTCAAGCAGTCATTCCTTCACGATTTTTCCACATTTTGATAATCATCTTCACAGTTTTTCTTGTTGATACGGGCTGATGATCACGCGCTTTTCCACCTGAAGACAATCACGTCAAAAACCACCGCCATCGCCAATTAACAATATTCAACTATGTTTCTACGTTAGCGATACTCGGTGTTTTATGGACTAACCTACAAAAGGCTAAATTAAATTCTCTTATCGTAGTCGACACGGTAAAACTGTATAAGACATAAATAATCGGAAATTATAATCTATACAACTTTTTTGCTATTTTCTGTACATCGCACCGGCACAGATATGTCTTATGGTGACGATGGGATAGGAAAGGCTTAGGAGTGGAAAGGAAGCTGCCGTGGCCTTCATGACGATACACGGAAACCATCTTCAGGGGTTCGAACCCATTATCTCCCGGATATAACTTCTGTTATGTAGTATTTATCGATAGGACCACTAATAACATAAATATTAGAAAATTGGATTTTAGACCTTCCCCTAAACTTCCATTTCATTCAGCATATTCTTTTCTTCACAATTTGCTTTACGTCGCACCGACACACACATGTCTTACGGCGACGATGGGATAGGAAAGGGCTAGGAGAGAGAAGGAAGCAGTCGTGGCCTGGAATAAGGTAGTCCTACCGTTTGCCTGGTGTGAAAATAGGAAACCACGAAAAACTATCTTTAGTGTTGCTGACAGCGGGGTTCGAACCCACTATCCCCCGAATGCAAGCTGACAGCTACGTGACACAAATCACGCAGCTATTCGCGCGGTATAAAGTTATTTATATACTACAATTTAGTGCCCTATTCCCTGACTTCACATACCGATTTTCATTTTTAAAATTTCAGTAAATTTCTCGTGATGCGCATACATACATAATGAACCTTTTTTGGGGGGAGGGGGTCGAAAATACCCCTGTTAATGAGCAATGTTCGATCGCTCTCCTCCCCGTGCCCTGTTGTAGTTATCCGACATCATCAGAATTGCGCTCAGTTCGATATTGAAATAAAGTGCAGGAGGAAAATAGGGATACTCTACTTCACTACAAATGAAAACCTTCATAAACTGCTAAGACAAGAGTTAATGGCCTTGGTGAGAATGAAAATGTAATACCTTGAGATAAACTGTACGTGGATCTATTAGAGATTAGGTCATAGGTCGGAGATGAATCTCCTGCCCAAAGTTGTGTGGATTTGAGAGCTTCCTCTTGGAAACTTTGTTGAAATGTCCAGTAGATTCACGAATGGTTCCAATGATGCATTGCGTGATAATCGAAAGTACATCTACCCAGAGCCAATGTTCTCGCTCGGAGTATACGTGACAGATCTTGGCGATCTCTTGCATGATCCGTTCAGTAGCATTGGATGCTGGATGGCGAATAGAGCATAGGTGGTGTTTGATTTGTAGCTGATGATGTCTAGCTTGAAATGTCTTGATCTAAAGTAAATTGAGAACATCGGTTCGTCAGTATGTATTCAGGCTTATCCATCTTGCGTATTATTTTAATTTTCTATTGTATTGGGCACAATGTGCCGAATTCGGAAAATACGTTCACGCACACGAGGATATGCTGTATGCCTCGTCTGGCTCGTGGCAATTGATCATAAAAATCTAAGGCAAAAAGATCTCTGGGTTTGGTTGGAAGCAATGAATTGCTTTGGCAACTATTTTAACAAATAAGTATTGGGTTTAACCCACTGTAATATGTCGCATGTAATCACAACGCGACGGACTGCTTTTCTCAAGTTTATCCAAGTGAATGTTTCCTTGAAAGTGGCTGATACTTTGTCTATGCCCATAGGTCCTATGGCGCGGTGAGCTAACAACCACACCAAGTCTACCTGCAATGTTGACGGGACAACGATTCTATTGCGAGTACGACAAATTCGTGGAGAACATCGTTGAAGAAATTATAAGTCTCCAATTGTTTCTCAATTTCAGTGTACTAGAGAGTACCAAGTTGAACCTTACGTTTGAAAAAGTAAATCAGCTTTCTCATCTGTGTAGGCGTCTGGTGTTCTTCTCCGATGTTCTTGCGTTTCTCCACGATCTCACGATCTTCATCTACTAAGTGAATCTGGTGGTTGACTGTAGTATCTGTATTTGGGTTTCTGCTAAGGACTTCAGTGATAGCATTACCTTGCCCGCACAGAGTTACATTGTGAGATCAAGCTGTTGGGTAATAAAACACCAACGGTTGACTCTGTTACTTGTCAAGGTGGTCTTCAGAATAAACGTCAAGGCTTTATTATCAGTCCCAAAGACAATGGGGAAACCATAGATATATTTTCGCTAATGGCCTAAGCCTGTTACTGTAGCGAGCATTTAATGCTCGGTTACTGTGTGCTTTAGCTGGTGGGCCGATGACCTTCGATGGTAGGCCCCTTAAAACAAGCAAGCAAGCAACTTTAGCTGGTGTATACGAAGATTACGGCTTATGAATGCTAAGTATGTCGCTGTCTGTGTGGCTTCGGGATTCTCCTAATACAGTACGGCACTTACTCCAAAAAATGACAAGAATATGCTGGACAAAGAAAAAACGAATCGAGATGTTCTAAAGGAAGTCAGTGAGCAACGGAGACTGATAAAGGATATGCAGAGAGGGAAGTTAAAACTTGTAGGTCATACCTGGGACATAATGACTTTCTAGTAAACGTCTTTGAAGGAAAAATACCGGAAAGAAAGTAAGAAAGAAATAAAGAAAGAGGAAGACTAAGGAAGACATACTTTGATGTGAAGAACTTGATGGGATGTAAAGACTACAAGGAAGTGAAGATAACAGCGGGATTAAGATGAGAATGGTTGTAGCGACAAGGCTTTAGTGTATGTTGACGTTGACCCATTCCGACAATTGACGCGTCCGTTTGCACAACGAATCTCTTCGAGAACTAAGGATTCCCTCGCTTTACACTGTTTGCCAAAAGGGTTTTGGTATTGGCAAATGCCTGTTCACATTTTGCATCCCACTTCCAACGGTTATTATTTTTCAGCAAATCTTGAGGAGGAGCAGTGACATCAGTATACCCTGCACAGTGGTCAGCGAGAAATTGCAAATGCCAAGAAATTGCTGAATATGCTTGACTCTAGTCGGTTTTGGAAAATTCTGTGTGGCTTGTACGGCGTTATCGGATTTACGTTCCATGTACTACTACTACTACTACTACCGTCTTCTGGGACGCCAAAGTGCTGGAATTTTGTCCCACGGAAGTTCTTTCACGTGCCAGAAAATCTACCATTACTAGGCCGACATATTTGAGCACTTTTAAAGACCACGGGACTGAATCAGGATCGAAGCTGCCAAATAGGCCTCAGAAGGCCCAGCGTTCTACCGTCTGAGTTACTCAGCCTGGCACAGATATAATCTGTATGAGATTCAACATTCATAAGATAGTAAATAACAAAGTATCATGAGAAACATGTTCACAAATTTACTGTAGCCAGGCACTATTTTGTTTTTAATTCTTCTAATTTGATATTTACCTCTCAACAAGTCTCTCGATTGGAAAAGAGTCTTCACCAGTTGAATTCAGACTACGATGTTACTTGTACGAAGGTTCATAATGTTTGTTGATAAGCTTTGTTTCCGTGAATTATTGTGTGTGCTTGAGGTTTCCCAACATCAGCAGCACTCGTGGCGGGGTATAATGTTCTACTTACTATGCACATGTATGCTCTGAGGCTTTGAATTAAGCAGCTTTGTGCCCAACATGCGTTTGTGTCAATTTACGGGCGTAAAGTGCTATATCGCTGAATTAACTCTGAATTATGAATGCGAATGGCTTGACTACTACCTTTCTAGTGGCTGGTGAAAGAGAACAAAATGCACACAAGAATTAAATATTAATCGGTGTGTTTCGTGATGAAGTATTAGTTGGAGTAAATCAAACATTTCTTCTAGAATTTTTGACGAGTAATTGACCAACAGTAAGTTACATAATGAATAATTCAGAAAATTGAGTTTTGAGAATAACTCTTCATAAGTTTTGATTAACCGAGCTCGATAGCTGCAGTCACTTAAGTGCGGCCAGTATCCAGTATTCGGGAGATGGTGGTTTCGAACCCCACTGTCGGCAGCCCTGAAGATGGTTATCCGTGGTTTCCCATTTTCACACCTTAAGGCCACGGCCGCTTCCTTCCCATTCCTAGGCCTTTCCTGTCCCATCATCGCCATAAGACCTATCTGTGTCGGTGCGACGTAAAACAAATAGCAAAAGCTTTGATTATTTTAAATAGATTGGAACATAACAAGTTAGATTCTTTTAAAATTTCATATTGCATTTCGAGCTTTGCAGCGTACTTTGTTCGTTGTACATAAATAGCTAGTTTGTCAGTCACTCTACGAACTTCCTTGTCTTTCCCCAAATTTTTCAGGTCGGCACTACACATGAACTTGGCCACGTTTTACAGCCGAATACTCTTCCTGACGCCAACCTTATATCGAGAAATGCATTCTATTGTACTTGGTATTGTGATGTGTTTTGTGCAAATGAAGAGGAATTAACCAGGGAGGACTAAAACTTCCGCTTTAGTTGCAAATCGAATCAGGAGCCCTCTGAATCGAAGACTGTTACACTTAAGTTAACCAAGAAGCCGGACATCCCTCAAAGATTCAACTGATAGCAGTTGTTTAAGTGGCGATGATCATATCCGATTGTCCTCAAATGTTGAAAATGCTCCCGTATGAAGCAGCTACTATGTCCTTGTCACTTGTCACCGAGTGCGTCAAAATCTTCACGCTGAGTTTCTATAGGACAGACAGAATTGCTATAGATGTTCGGGATCTTGAAAAGCACCATAGTCAAAGGTGCCGTTTTGTGTATACCCCTTTATTTAGTTTTTTGGTGGCCCTAGTTCTTGCCGTACGATTTCCTATCCTGTTAAGTGTTCTCCATACTGTCCGTAGTTTTGAGGCGTGGGTTGGAGTCCCCTCTGTCAGCTTATTCCAGTCCGGTATTGTCGACTGTTGCTGCCGGTACTGGTTCCTGAGAGCGCTTGATATAGCTGTTGCAGGCTTGACTCTGTTCCTGAAGCTCTTCGTTTTCTGAGACTACTAGATGGTTGTGGAGAGAATGAAGATAGCCCGTCACTTGTTTGTTTCAGCCCCACTTGCCGTCGAACCAGGGTGATGCTGTACTACAAATATGATATACCTTTTGATCCTTAATTCGTTTAAGGCATCCAGAGATAACACGCTACATGTCATTCAAGGCAGTGTTCACTTTCATGGAGTACGCCCAAAATACGCACAGTTCTTCATACCTGGCAAGCATACTTACCTCCTGAGAAAATATGTGCCAGGGCTGTAATTCGCTCAGTTGCTGGATGTGCTCCCTAAGTGAGCCCCGTTAACTTCCTAATTAAGTTGTTCATTCTGCCCCTTGCGTTAACTTTCATGCTGACGAAACGGCAGTGTCCTTTAAATGTGAGCAAACAATGAAGCTGAACTCTCAAGGTACTTTACGGCTGGGGAGAACTCAAGTTGTCTTCCTTCCCATCAGATATACAATTTATAGTTTGCGGGCAGTTGTAAAAATGGAACCGTCTGACGTGTATTTTGGTGGGATTTGGTTTTAGGAAGTTGTCCTTGTAGTACTTGGACGGATCGCTGAGGCAGGTCTCCAGCCATGATTCCATGTTCTCAAATGACTTAGACTGTGCTCCAACACCAAGATAATAGGCACATAAAAAGGGCTTTGTGACCTGACTGAAAGGTTGATCGTTTATTTATACATTGAAAAGGATTGGTGCAAGGATACTACCGTGAGGAAGGCCAGTTTTTAGGTCCGTCCTACGACCCTCTTAACATTGAGGTGTCACCTGGAATGTTCTATTCTGCAGCAGGCGTTGAATGTTTCCTGTGTGTTTGAAATCTGTTGTCAATGTAATCTTGTATACAGGGAGTCGATGGTTGACAACGTCATAAGTGGCAGTCAAGTCCATAAAAGCACCTCCAGTTGCAAGATTTGTTTGAAATTCATCGTCAGTATATTGAGTAATTTAGTATGAGGTTAGTACATGATCATTAAGATCTGAAACACGCCTGCTGCGTAAATGAATTTACTCTCTATAGATGTGATCATTATGTTACAAATAAGGCGTTTGAACAACTTCAAAAAAAAGGTGACTCGGGAGGGAAATTGGCCTGAAATTCGTTCGTTGGTCGGTCGGTCGGTCGGTCGTTCGGTCGGTCGGTCGGTCGGTGTTAAGCAGACATCATAAACTCTTGCAAAGTAGTAGCCAATATTCCGTGAATAATATTATGGTGTTTCATACGCATTATTGTGTTTTGTAGGATTGTCAGATAAAGGAAGTAACAAAACAGAGGCGACGTTAACATTAAGTAGGTACGTAAATTAAATAACATTTTGTATTCATTGCAGTGCATTTGGTACTATATGTTAACTTACGAGTGTGCTAATCCGAGGTTAGTCCTCGTGAATTGCTCGACATATTTGTTACAATTACATATACAGTTTCTTCTACGTGGTGACTTCCGCACATTTAACATTTTAGGTTACTTTCTGTGAAGACTTTGACTTTGACACTGATTTATTCTCTTAGTTTTTTATTTTTTATATGCTGCCACATACCTTGTTGCACCCGATAGCGACGGCTTCAACAGCTAGCTGTTACGTTTTAGGGGCTCATCATCACCAGTTACCATTGATCGGTATTTAGGGTATTTAGGCCCACGTGGCAGACCCCCTATCAGTTGTTTACCTACTGTAGTATTTTCTTAAATGATTTAGTTGGAAAGTTATTGCCTTTAATAATTCATTCTAATCCATGATTCCTCTTCTTATAAACGAATATTTGTCCTCTTAAATTCCAGCTTTATATTATCTCTTTATTATGATTTTTTATTCTTCGTATGGCTTTTAGTGCTGGGGGTGTTTGGGGATATGTTCGGCTCGCCTGGAGCAAGTCTTCATGTTTGGCACCCATGGGCAATCTGTGCGTCTGGATGTGGGATGATTATGACAATGACGTAGGGAGATGATGAAACGCGGCGTCCGCACATAGCCTTTTCCTATCGAATAACACCAAAGGGTTTGTTCATGGTTTAACGTCCCCATCCGAATGATCCCTCTAGTGAAAGCTGGGAATATTCCGCGTCGTCGAGCAGCTTGTTTTCTAATTCCCATGTAGTCCCAGCCCAAAGCTTGCATTATTTTCATAACACTACTCATTTAAATCGCTATTTTCCCAGGTTATTTTCCAATTCTCGAATCAATATGAAGAAATATGTATCCTTTATTTACAATCTCGTTGTTGTGATTACCCGAATGATCTGTTCCTCTTATTATCACCTGGGTACCCCCAGTGATCCCTGTGTGGTTCTTTCACCCCATCAACACAGTAATTAAAACGGAGAGGATTCGTTCTCTTTGTGAAACTTACAACCTGACTTTTCACCTCCTTTACCATCATACCATTGTCTGGTGTCCATGTCACAACTTTATGAAGATCTTTTTGCTGTCGCTAACAATCCTGTATCTTCTTTATTACTCTGACAAAAGCCGTATCTGTGATTCCAGTTCTTTACTTACTCATATCAATAAGAAAGCATAATATACTGTAGATCCAATAATAATGCCTTTCGGAACTCTTTATCATCGCAGGATCAGATAATGCTTCGCCTCCTTTAATTCTATGAGTTCTGTTTTCTAGACACTTAGCCACCCTTGCAGTCATTCTGTTGTCTAGTCCAATAGCCCTCATTTTCGTCAGTAGTCTCCCATGGCCTACCTTATCAAAAGCCTAATGAAGGTCAATAACGATACAGTCCACTTGCCCTCCTGAATCTAAAATATCTGGTATATCTTGCCGGAATCCTGCAACTTGAGCACCGCTTGATTAACCTTTCGTAAACTCGAACTGTCTTCTTTCAAACCAGTAAGTAATTTCGCAAACGTGCCTAATCAAACGATTACTTTCCCAGAACTTCCGTGCAACACATATCAAGCTAACTGGCCTGTGATTATCTGCTTTATGTATATCACACTTTCCTTTGTACACTGGGGCTACTAAAGTAACTTCATGTGATATAGCTCCTTCATGCAAACGATAATCAAATAAGTACGTCGGGCCGATTACCTTAGATGTTAGGCCCCTTTAAACAACAAGCAATAAGTACTTCGGAATTGTACTATATCATAACCCATTATCCCCAGAAATCTTATCACTTCCAGCTAATTTTTTTTTGGGGGGGGGGGGTTCGATTTTTGTATCTTTTTGTAAATAATGTCTTTATTATAATAGGTTAATTTCAGCACTTCGCTAGTTTTATTTACTTCCTCTGCATTCTTTACATCCTCGAATGTACGCTGCCCTTGTTAATTAATTATCCGTGGAATATCTTGCCTGGAACTTGTGTCTGCCTTAAAGTACCTGTACATATCCTTCCATTGTAGGGCATTACATTTAGTTTTCTTCCGGCTACGTGATGTTAGGGTATTCGATGTGTAGGCTTTCAACCCCCACTTTTATGATTCAGTTTTGCCTCATTTTCCGAGTTTTTCACGTTTTTCATCTAATTTCGATAGTCAATTCTATTGTCTTCCCTATCAGTAGGGAATAGTAACCACATGGTTTTGCAACTTATAAAAACAATCATTACACCAATCGCCACTGTCTGTAGTTAGTTCGTTATCACGACAGCTGAACAACATTTCCACGTCAGCGACGCTCGTCGTTGATGAAATTGACAATAAAATCTATATTCATTAATATCTCCTACTCCTAAGGTAAAGGTATCAGGTATAAATAAGTTTTGTTAAATGCACTTTTTAGATGGAATTAATTAGATATCTGAAGTGTGCGAAAAACGTAATAATCGCTAATATCGCCATGATTTATTCCTCGCGCGATAACAACTCATGAAGCCTAACAGGTCGAAAATTATATTTTGCTCAGCTTATATTATTATTTAGTTTTTCGATGCAGCTCGATAGCGTGTATTTTGTACTGTTAAGAATATGTTCTTTTTCAGGTTTTATTCCATTTTAGTTTATTTTCTGAATAGTTTACAATTCACTTTTTTTTTATCTAAGTCCGTATGATATAGATGTTGATTCCCATAGGGAATCTGAAATATTTGTCCCGAATGACTAAATTTATAATACCAATATAAATGGTCCGTTATTGAACATTATAAATTTCCAACTAACTCATTCCTGGTTGCCAGCGTTTCGCCCTCGTGTGCTAGGTTGGGCTCGTCAGTTGGTACCTAGCACACCTACCAAGACGCATGGCTAGTGCATACCGTGGAGGCCACTGCGTAGGCCACTTGAAGCCACCGGCAGTGCCAATGCACTATGAGAGACCTTGTCTCACTACCAAAAATTGATGCCTGCTTGGCCATCAGATGATATAGATGTTGATTCCCAAAGGGAATCTGAAATATTTGTCACGAATGAGTAAATTTATAATACCAATATAAATGGTCCGTTTTTTGGACATCATAAATTTTCCAGCACATGAGGGCGAAACGCTGGCAACCAGGAATGATCTGGAAAATTTATAATGTCCAATAACGGACCATTTATATTGGTATCTAAGTCCGTAGCTTAGGATGTGTGTTTTCAAAACAAAAATATTGTGTATAACGTCATTTTTCTGTACGTTTGGTACGGATGATGTAGTTTGAAGTATGAAGACAATTTATTTCGAATTTGCAGCTGTACTGTTAGATTTTTGGTGGTTGTGGTAGATAAAGGCAGTCTAAGGCCAAGAATAGCGGCTAAGACGGTTCGTCGCGCTGACTACGCTTCATCTCGTAATCTTCTGGCCTACTGGTTGAGCAGCGGTTGCTTTGTAGGCACGCCCATCAGAGATGTAGTGCCAAGGGATTTGGTTTATGGTGGATTAAGGCAGAAATTTATGCATATGTGCTGTGTGTACTCGAAGATCAGTTGCGAAATAATTATTTATAGTTTTTATATTTTCCTAGAAATCGGTCATAAATATATCTGTCATTGTGCATCATGTGAGAAGTGACGTGCAGGCCTATATATATTGTGTAGTGTACACTTATTGTGTATTAATTATTGTAAAAAGGAATATTTTACATACATACATTATCGTTATAGACTTAATGTATTTCAGCGTTCAGTCTGCAAGCCTCTGTGAAGAAATATTTTATGGTGCATTAAAAGTGTTTTAATGTAAGATTCCAAAATACGCGACTTCCTGATTCAAGTTACATGATGGCAGTTCAAATTAGACGCATACTATATTAAAACAATTTATGAAAATTGTATTTAACATAATAATGGTATATATTTTATGTCTCAATAACTACCTTTACGGTTTTTGGAGACTCCGATGTACCGGAATTTAGTCCCGCAGGAGTTCTTTAACGTGTCAATAAATCTACCGACACGAGACTGACGTATTTGAGCACCTTCAAATTCCACCAGACGGAGCCAGGATCGAACGTGCCAAGTTGGCGTCACAGTAGTCAGCTGTGGTTGTTCAGTGATAGATGCTGCATCGCGCTCCTCTCGTTCCCATAAGTGAAATGTCTCAAGACTGGCTTTTGTTACTAGTTTTAATTTGTTTAAACGCCATAGATCAATCTATAATCTAATTTATATCGATAAGTTCAAATGAACAGTTGGAAGTGAATAGCCATCAAATATAAGCCAGAAGTTTTTTCAAATGTAATTTAATAACATTTGTCATTTTTATTTGCTTTCACACGAGGAATTACGTACTCTCTAACAGCCTTGTCTGTAACGAGAGGAACGTTAATTTCTGCAATCCCTCTTTACAGGTTAAATCTTTTGCTAGAGGCTTTACGTCGCACCGACACAGATAGGTCTTATGGCGACGATGGGATAGGAAAGGCCTAGGAGTTGGAAAGAAGCGGCCGTGGCCTTAATTAAGGTACAGCCCCAGCATTTGCCTGGTGTGAAAATGGGAAACCACGGAAAACCATTTTCAGGGCTGCCGACAGGTTAAATCTTCGAGCCAAGTTCTCTCCCCACGTTTCTCGCTCTTTGATTTCGGGTTGAAGTACTTTTTTGCCCTCCCACTTTGTCCACCCATGTCCCGATATTTCTTGTTGCGGTATAATCGTACCAGCGAAATTATTACGGAGTATGTGGTGAGACTAATCGTTGGAAAAGCCGGCAAGCACAGTGGAAGTCAACTTGTGGGAGGGAATTCAATTTGCTGAGCTAGTAGTTCTTTCTCTTCCTCTTTAGTTTATGGTATATTGATTTTTCCCTTCTAGTTTCATCTCTTCTCTTTGTTTAGACGGAGTTACGTAAGGAAACAAATCAACTTGTCTCCGTGACTGCCTGGCTTCCACTACTGTCTTATTCATACTGACAGGTGTGTTGAAGGAGTTTCGTGTTTCTCGAGGAGCGTACTATGGTTTTCGAATAAAATAGCTGCGTTATTTCGGAATTTATTTCATTCAAACTTGAAGGCTTTATTCTATAGTCGATTATCTTCGTAGAAGAGTGATGCTTTTACTGTAAGCGGCAGAATTTATACCCAATTGTTTCAAGTGTAATGTATTGTTGTTGTTAATATATTGTAATTAATTTAAGAAGAACCAGAGTGTAAAAACGTGTTTGATCCCTACATTTCTTTTAAATTTTGGACTGATTATATCAACCTGTGGGTTTATAGGGTGGAGGGGGGTGGTGTATATTTATTGTTAAGGAGTGCCCACTTCGAGCATTTAACGGTGATGTGAGGCCTCTACACCAGGTGACTCCGAGTGCTCTGGATTGGTTGTCAAATTTGGATATTTCCATTTGATATTTTGTGTACTTGTAAAGCCATACGATATATTGTTTTATACTTTATTGGCTGCTTTACCTGTATGTATATGACACCGATTGGCGTCACATATACTGTTTCCTTTTATTTGAAAATGTTGTGTCGTCTCATGATTGTGTAATCATGAAAGTGCTCTGCACGTCCTAGTTCGTGAACCATGGGCAACAGCCGAGTAGCCTAGTAAGTGATCCTGAGAGTTGGGATACCATTCGTTATGGAATACGAGTGAGCAGCTCGGACATATTCTAAGTGCTCCTTCCTAGTGCTCAAGCTCAGGCGGCTAGGACCATACAAACCATTAGAGCAGGGCCTCTCAAACGCCGAAAATCTCACGCGTGCAAAGAGCGGCGCAGAGTTCCTGTGCACAGTGCATCGGTCCGGCTCGGCTCAACTCGGCTCGGACCAACGCTTCGTCTCTGGGCTACTCGGCTAAGCTCGGCTCAACTCGGCTCAACTCAGCTCGGATTTGGAGCGCTACGGAGCAAGTGAGGAAGAGGGAGACAGGGGGAGCGAGCGAGACAAGCGTGGGGAAAGAGAGAGACAGCGCTATTGCTCCGAATCGACGACGGTGGGTCTGCACTCTGGTCAATCAAGCGAAGTCGTCTTTTGCACCGTGCACAGTGCATGCACCAGGCGCATGCACCATGAGAGGCCCTGCATTAGAGGAAAGATTCTCTCACGGAGCGAGATGGCCGTGCGGTTAGGATCGCGCAGTTGTGAGCTTGCATTCGGAAGATAGTGGTTTTGAATCCCACCGTCGTCAGCCCTGAAGATGGTTTTCTGTGGTTTCCCTTTTTTCACATCAGGCAAATGCTGCGGCTGTACCTTAATTAAGGCTACGGCCACTACCTTCCCAATCCTAACCTTTTCCCATCCTTCCGTCGCAGAAAACCTTCGATGTGTCAGACCGACGTTAAACAAGTTGCAAGAAGGAAAAAAAACAGAATCAAAACAGAGATTTTCACTGGGACTGCGTGTAAGTAGGGTAACATCCTACTTCACAGAAATAACCAAGCTCAGAATATTTTAAGCAAGCCTCAGACCCTTGCGAGTGACCATAGTCCATAGCGCACAACAGAGTTTTCTGTTAGGCACGCAAGTGAGCGAATGACGTGGATAGATTTAGTGGTTGCAGGTCAAGAATTGTGAGGGAGCAGCTAAGGGTGAAGTAGACAAATTTTCCGAAGCACTAAGTGACATCGTTGTCAGGATCAACAGCAAGAATTGGGTAGTTACATGGGGTGATTTCAATGAGGGGAGAAATGGAAGCAAACAGGAATGGGAAGCGTTTACTGGACTCCTGTGCTAGTATGGGATTTGTAGTTGCGATTTCATTCTTCAGGCATAAGTCTATTCACCGTTACACGTGGGAGTTAGGGGCACCAGATACATAATAGACTATGTACTGTATATCATAACTGACAATGAGTTAAGAAAATCCATCAGAAATATATGAGTGTTCCGAAGATTTTTTCGATGAAAGACCACTATCTAGTCTTCAGTCGGGCCGATGACCTTCGATGTTAGACCCCTTTAAACAACAAGCATCAGGCAACACGTCTTCAGTGAACAAAGTATCACTAGGCTTAAGATAGAGAAAATGAAATCAGTCTGCAGACGGATAATGGGTGAAAGTCCCCAGGAAATCATACAGAAGTAAATGGATATTATTTGCGAAAAGTTCCAAAGAATAGACAGTAAGCAGATTGAGGATGTAGAAAGGGAATTGTTGGCATATAGAGATGCCGTAGTAGAAACGGGAAGAGAATGCCTAGGGACATCTGCTTATAAAGATGAGAATAAAAGCGAACACCTTAGTAGAATGATGAAATGAGGGCAGCTTGTAAAAATAACAAGGCATATATATTATATCTCCAAGCAAGGACTGATGTTGAAGACAGGGGATTGTACGTAGTGGAAAGAAACAGGGCGAAATAAATCATTGTAAAGTCCGAGAAGAACATGAGAAAATTTTGGAATAACCTGGAAAGACTACGTGAAGCGGTAGGGAAACCTTTCTGGACTATAGTAAAGGATCTTAGAAAATTAGGAGAAAAGAGAAGTGAATACTGTATTGGATGAATCAGGTGATATTGCAGATACTAGAGAATCACTGGACAAATGCCTGGCTCCGTGGTTAATGGTAGCGTGCTGGGCTTTGGTCCAAGGGGCCCCGGGTTCGATTGTCAGCCGGGTCAGGGATTTTAACTAACATTGGTTAATTACTGTGGCTCCGGAGGTGGGGGAGCTGGATGTTAGTGCTGTCTTCTTTGCTGTATTCTTTGTCTTGTTTGGCGGCAGCATTCATCTTAGGTAGGGTCCCATCCTCACAGGCGCGCAGGTCGCCTATGTGGCGTTAATTCGAATAATCAGGCCTTTCCGGAGGCCACACCCATTATTATTATTATTATTATTATTATTATTATTATTATTATTATTATTATTATTATTATTGAACCTTGTATTTAAATCGGCCGCCAGCTCTACTGTAGTGTAGCATAATACTTCAAAACGCATGAACTTTCTGATGGAAGAAGTTCCAACTCTAAGGAACATATGTCAGTACTGGTTATTCAGTAGCGCAGTCTAGTAAACAAGGACTTTCAAATAATATGAAGAACACTTTTGTTTCTGTGTTTGATCATGTAATCTCTTTTCTTTTGTGTGTGTTGCCACCCTTGCTAGTAAAGTGGTCCTCGAATCATATTGCTTCTCTCCTGAATCCTATCATCCAATCTCGTCTTTATTCTTTTTCCTTCTGGTATGTTCGGCTCGGTAGCTATTCAAAGGGCGGGTTTTGCTGTATTCTTTGTCTTGTTTGGCGGCAGTGAAACTTGTATTGTGCGACTAAGAGGAGAATCCCTCTGAAAGGGAATTATAGAGGTGGGAGTCCGGCTGGCGTGTGATTGATCTGTATTTGTACTTGGGGAAGATTTTTACGACCCCTTTTAAAATGTAATTTTCAGTTTCAGTTCACTTATAATTTTAAAGGTAGGGTTTTTAATGGCGAACTTCAAATTTATGTAGGCCTCCGTTCTCCGTCATCGGACTTTGAATTTTGTCCTGATGGGATTTTGTAAAATATAAGGAAACACTTCCCCTCAACTTAAATTTGCTGAGACTAAGTTTTTTCCAACCGTTAAATTTAATTCTTTCATTTCGGCTTTTAATATTTTTCCATAACTTAGTCACTGAGTAGTAAGGGTTAGCATCTGCTTCGTCGGGCCTTATGCCCAATTAGGTAATGCGTGATTTTTTTGGGAATGCTTTGTTTTTTGCTCCATTCATTCTGCCCGAACCGCGCAGTCAACTCGCTGTTAATAACATTAATAGACACGCTCAGTTAATGAGTTCATGGAGTTAATGAACAGAGAGAATACTAACCCCTTATAGGGAATCGTCATTTACAATTAACTTCTTGTTCTTTATCTTATATAATTAGAAGACTTCACTCATTCCAGAATGTTTGAATGGTTCATTGTGCATTTTCTGCTGTTCAGCGTTATTTATATGACCTCTGTGTCTGCTCTTGATTACTCCGTGTGCTTTTTAGATTTTACATCTATGGTCACTAACTGTACGGGTTCTTGCAGACGAGAGTCATTTAATATAGTTAATTATCTGCTGAAGTTTTTTGTTGCCAGTTTCGCGATTTTTCCTTGCTAACCTAAATTGGGTGGAACAGATTAACATTTTATTAATAAGTAGCAAATGTACCCGTGCTTCGCTACGGTATTCTACATTGTATACGGATATCGATGTAAATTACTGTACATGCAGTGAATATTTTTTAAAAAATTGCATCTCTCTTAGCGTTATCCAGAAACAGCAAGGGGAGGTTCCCATACGTTGTTTCCAATGTAAAGTATGAGTTGCGGAGTTGTGGTGATAATGGCAGGCTCACTTGCCTTTTGCCATTCACAATCGAGTACGTAAGTTTTCATTATAATGAAAGGCCCCATTTACTACTGCGTGGTCACAATCGATTCGGGGAGTTTTCGTTACAATGGCAGGCGCCCTTTCCTACTTCCAGACAGATTACAGCTGAGGAGTTTTATTATAATAGCAGGCACCTTCCCTACTGCCAGTCAAAATTGAGTTGTGCTGTTATCATTATGACGACAGGTCCCTTTTCTTAATGATATTCACACCAAGTTGGTCAGTTTCCATTATAATAGCAAGGCCACTATGCTTAATGCCATCGGGCGAGTTGGCCGTGTGGTTAGGAGCGCGCAGCTTAGAGCTTGCATTCGGGAGATAGTGGGCTCGAAGCCCACTGTCGGCAGCCCTGAAAATGGTTTTCCGTGGTTTCCCATTTTCACACCAGGCAAATGCTGGGGCTGTTCCTTAATTAAAGCTACGGCCGCTTCCTTCCCATTCCTGGGCCTTTCCTATCCTATCGTCACCATAATACCTATCTGTATCGTTGCGACGTAAAAAAAAGTGCCTAATGCCAGTCACATTTTAGATGGGTAAATTTGTTTATAATGTCGGGCACACTTGTCTACTCCCAAACAAAATCGGTTAGGGGAGTTTTGGACAAAATTGCATGCTCCCTTGACTTCTGCCAGTGAAATCGAGAAGGGAATTATAAATTACAGTGGTAGTCCCTCCCTACTAATGCTGGTTACAAAGGAGTTGGAGAAGGATCCCATTCCTACTGCCAGTCAAAGTCGATGAGGTGAGTAATGATTACAATACCAGTCGCCCTCCTACTGAGAGTCACTATCGATGTAAAATATTGATTATGATGGCAAAGACACCCTTTCTACATCGCTTCAAATCGACTTCAATGAATGTATATAGATCGACATACGAAGTATACGCATGTTACAATATTGCAAACTTTCATTTACAGATTAACTGCTGCTAAACGACACATCATATCGACAAACGGATTGTACCATAAGACGCCACATTCAGCTGTCTAAATAGCTGGTCTTACGATATTTTCTCCTGTATAATCTATTTATGGGTAAAATTGAGTCAGAAACGTTGAATAGCTTGAAATTTGGGTAAGGTTTTCTCACAGTGCATTACTTTTGGGTACTAATATGACAGCTACAAACATAGAATTTGGCTCACGTATGAGTACTGGGTGTAGAATTAGATGATTCTACCTTTCGTTTAATTGATTCGAAATACGAAATATACGTGTACATAGGGCAAAATGTAGGTATAATCGAGAAATACAGCCAAATCTAACGTATAAGGGAGAGAGAGACAACAAAAGTCATAGGACCAAAGTTGTAGGTAGATCACTCCAGATTGAACTGAGATTGTGCCATCCGTTTTGTGATACGACTCACCGTTTAGCCGCGACGTCGAAACGGAGGTCTGCCTCAATATTCCGATATTTTTCGGGGGTAAAAGTGATCTTGGAAGCTTTCCGTCGATTACAGGCTAAGATATATAATTTTGCCAAAGTTCAATTTTCTAGCTGGTCTGGAAGATTGTGCAGAATGTGTCGGTTCCCCTTTGTTCAGAATGGGTCTGCGTTACCTATGAGTAGTACCAGTAAATGAAAAACGCCACGGGTTTACGTTGCCTCTGATTAGTACCACTATATGAGGAATACCATGAGTTTGGCTGTTGCCCATCATTAATACCGCTATGTGAGGATCAACATGGGTCTGCGTTAGTTGAGAGTAGTACCATTATGTGAGGAACACCATGGGTCTGTGTTGCCTGCCAGTGGTGCCATTATATGTGACATATCGTGGGTCTGCATTATCTGTGATTAGTACCACCATGCGAGGAACACATTGAGTGGACGTTACCTGTGATTAGTACCACTATACCGGGCGAGTTGGCCGTGCGCGTAGAGGCGCGCGGCTGTGAGCTTGCATCCGGGAGATAGTAGGTTCGAATCCCACTATCGGCAGCCCTGAAGATGGTTTTCCGTGGTTTCCCATTTTCACACCAGGCAAATGCTGGGGCTGTACCTTAATTAAGGCCACGGCCGCTTCCTTCCAACTCCTAGGCCTTTCCTATCCCATCGTCGCCATAAGACCTATCTGTGTCGGTGCGACGTAAAGCTCCTAGCAAAAAAAAAAGTACCACTATAGGAGGAACACCATTGTTCTGCTTTACCAGTGAGTAGTACTATTATGAGGGGCCGGTGACCTGGATTTTGGACCCATTTCTATAATAAGCATCATCTCAGAAAAGAAGCCATTGCGAATTGGATCCATAGATTGTTTTGGATTTATGGTCATTTTTTCATCATCATTTGTTTTATATTTTAGTCGGTGGATACATTTTGAAGTTTTAATTATAGTTTTATTTCGTTGCACCTCGTACCATTAGGGACCGATGACCTAGCTGTTAGGCACCTTTAAACTACAAACATCATCATGATCATTATCTCTCCAATGAAGAGAATGAATGCCCACAGCGCTCACCTCCTCACCTATGCGCGGAACAAAGTAATTACCTACAGAAAATTATTTCACACTGTGTTTTTGTTTTTTCTTGTTTTTTTTTTTTTTTTTTTTTTTTTTTGCATTAGCGCTTTATTAATCCCACAGGAGGCTAGTCTGACTTAAATGTCTGGAATGTTAGTTAGGATGTGCTTACTGTATACGCAGTGTCTTCGCCAATCGAGACGTTGCACATTGTTACTACACTTGCTGTCTCGTGCTGCATGATTCCTTACAGACAGCGCTGTGCTGGCTGTAGTCACGCACGGAGAAAGACAAGTTTAACTTCACCGGTGTCTGTCATATTTTGTACTAGCTGATGTACCCGTGCTTCTCTACGGAATGCTAAATTTTATACAGAATTCTAGGTTAGGTAGTATAAACGTTGTGAGCAAGATTGTATTAAGTTGCATAGCTCTTAAAGTTGCCCTAGAAGCACGATGGGCAAGTCACCAACTTCTTTTCTCATATGAAGACTGGGTTAGGGAATTTTCATTGTAATGGTAGGCCAGCTTGCCTACCGTCAGTCACAATCAGGTTGGGGAGTTTTCATTATAATGGCAGACACTCACCCTCCGCATGCCTTTATAGATTCTCAGAAAGACTCTCTTAGTGGTTTTCCCAACTGAAATTAACATGGGTCATTACAATGACGTCAGTAGGAATGGCGCGATTAAAAACAATGCCTTCATATGAAATACTTGATCAAATGAAAAACCACATATTTTCTCACTTTTAACGAACAGGACTACACTGCTGATCTAACAGTCCAAAGCTACAGTGCTGAAATGACCAAGACGCAGACATCCGTGATCCGTAAACAATCTTCGTCCTTTTTTCGGCGGGAGGGGGGGGAGGGGGTTTCAAATAGTGGATAGTCCCAGGGCAAAAACTATGCCCGTTTACTTATCTGTTTCCTGGGAGTACCCGATGAGTCGGAAAATCTCAATTCACTACACTGGCGGGGAAAAGAACTGTCTGACGTGGAGGCAATTTTTCCTCCAAGCCAGAGAAGAAACCACATCTTCGCTGCTAATTTGGAATAAAATTCATGCAGATTTAATGAAAGTGAAGAGGAAGAAACTTTTCTTAAGAAACGGCTCTTTTCAGGGTTGAATTTTGAGTTATTTAGTGAATTGTGGTACTATAATTTGGAATAGGGCTAAATTGTAATTCCAGACCAGTTCATACTACTACTACTACTACTAACTCAGCCTCTGACTTAAGTGCGCACACTGCTCTTTCAAAACAGTGCGTCAGAGTAGGTATCGAATAGCTGGCATACTATGATGAACCAGTGTGTTATGTACCAGCAGTATCAGAAAATGTATGAACCAGAGGATTGGCGTGCTAAAGAAGAAAGTTATCTAACTCCTCAGCTATTTCCCGCCAATATTCAGTTACGCTGTTATACTCGGTACGCATCAGTAATCCCATCTATCGGAGTTGAATGTCAGCATAAGAGACAAAGAACATTACAACAAACAACAGTGAGTGTAATGTTATTGTTGATCTATGTTACGCGCTTTCGATATTGTAGGCCTTCACATTATTAATTGTCTTCCGGTTCTGAAATACCACTCTTATCATAGTCGGTACGGTAAAACTGAATAAAACATAAATGATCGGAAATTATATTCTCTATAACTTTTGTTATGTAGTACTTTTCCATAGGACCAAGAACATAGGTATTTAAAAATTAAATTGTAGGTGCCTTCCCCTAAACTACCATTTCACCCAGGGTGAATAACATTGTTTATAGCTTAAACTGTAGTTTCTTATTCCCCGACTCTATATACCGATTTTCATTAAATTCTGTTTACCCATTTTGTCGGGGCTCGGCGTTGATATGAACTTAGCAACAAAAATCCAAATTCATGAATATCTGTATTATCATAGCCGGTACGGTAACAATGCATAAGACGTAAATGATCAGAAATTTAATTCTATATAACTTTAGTTATGTAGTATTTATCGATATGACCACTAATAATATAAATATTTGAGAATTGAATTTTAGACCTTCCCCTAAACTACCATTTCACTCAGCGTGAATGAAATAATTTATACCCTAGATTGTAGCGGTTCACCCCCCGACTCTACATACCGATTTTTATTAAATTCTCTTCAGCCGTTTTCTCGTGATGCGTGTACATACATACATACAGACAGACAGACAGACAGACAGAAATTACGGAAAAGTAAAAACTGCATTTTCTTATTACTGTGGAAATGTTCGATACAGAAATACCATTCTTTTCAAATTCTGAGCAATGTACAGACAAAACTCTTATTATATATATATATATTTTCGGCCACTATCATTGGTGCGGGCAGGCTAATAAGTTAGGCTGTCCTCCTTATCTCGTATTCTGTGGTCGTTTACTCCTTCGCGGGGGCGTAGTCAAGGCGGGGTTACTGAAAGTTTGACCCCCCCCACCCCCACCCGACAATGCAATTATTACAAAAGAAAATAAATAGAAACAGTACATTCACAGAAACATAATTGTGAAACCAACAATCTCTTGAATCTATTTTCCAAGAAGCCTCAAAAGCTGGATTTTTAATTGTGAAATGAACATACTATTCGCTGAAAACTGTTGACCTTTATCATATTGTTCCTGTTCTGTATTTTAATGTAATCTGATTACCAACATAATTCACTTGTATCAATGTCCTTAAAAATACATTCTTGCATGTACGCACCACACACGCACAAGCACCTTCATTAGGTTCTATCATCACTTTGTAACCATAACCCCCTATCGGTCGATGCTGGCACGCTACTGCTTCTTCGTGCACTATTCCACTCCATTCCCACAATAGCGTATTCTTTAATCAGCTATCCTAGTTAAAATTGGTTGATAGACGTAAGTACAATGCTGTTTCGCTCCTTCATAAAATACTGCTAACAGGCAGCACACATTATCTTAGAACATATTTCAACTACCTCTCCTCCTTAGATCGAGCACCTTCAAGGTCATCAACACGATCCTTACTGCCCATTCCCACTCATTACAGTAGTTTGTACAACAGCGCATTTGTACCGGGGATACGTTCCTGGAATTCTATCCCGGCTGAAATAGGTAACATGAACCTCTTCAATCGAAAGTGCTTAAAATTAAACCTACATTGAGCCTAAAGAAGCTGCGATACATCCTCAAAAGTTAGATTATTATACAGGGGTGGTGCGTGGTGTTGTTGCAGTGTTGCTCAACTCCCAATAATTTTACACTTCATTTGTCGTCTTTTCGTCTAATGTTTTAGTTTAATAATCCTAACATATATTCTAAAACATATTAAAATCAACCATCTTTGGTCATTAACTGTACTAATGTTTCATAACGGACCAATAAACGCTGCCGGCTTCGAATCAAACTCAAGGGGGCTTGCTTTCCCACGGCAACTCCCAATAGGACGGCACGGCGCAATGCACTTCAGTAGGGACGAGCCTAAGCCTGTATAGCACCAGGTAGTATGCTCACCAGTATCGGAAGTTGCACGAGACTAACAAGTCCCCTATCGAGAAACAGTTCCTAATGTTCCCGTTAGATTGCTCTACTCTGCGGAAGTTACTTCATTCCTACTTTACTCTCGCATAGATAATTTCATTTCCATTTTTTAAATTTACAGTTTTAGCTTTCCGTTGCACCGGCGCAGATTCTTACGGCGACGATGGGATAGGAAAGGGCTAGGAGTTGGAAGGAAACGACCTTGGCATTAATCAAGGTACAGCCACAGCATATGCCTGGTGTGCCGCGGAAAACCGTTTTCAGGGCTTCGCACAGTGGAAGCCACTATCTCCCGAATGCAAGCTCGCAACTATGAGACCCTAACCGCGTGAGACCAACTTGCTGGGTAATTTCTTTTCCACGCCATACCAGACCACCCACAATAGTACCAACATCTTGCTTCAGTTTAAAGTAAGAGGACAAATTTTTAATTCAACTGAGGCAAGAGTAACTGTACCAGGCTGAATGGCTCAGAGGGTTGAGGCGCCAGCCTTCTGACCCCGACGAGGCAGGTTCGATCCTGGCTCAGTCCGGTAGTATTTGAAGGTGTTCAAATACGTCAGTCTCGTGTCAGTGCATTTACTGGCGTGTAAAAGAACTCCTGCGAAACTAAATTTTGGCACCTCGGCGTCTCTGAAAATCGTAAAAAAGTAATTAGTGGGACGTAAAGCCACTCTAGTTATAGTGTATAATTAGCCTCTTATTTTCTGTCCTGTAATTGCCAGCTATATTTCTGTTTTAGTAGGAATGTAATAGAGTTTCTTGTTATTTCTGTACGCTTACTATATAAAAATGTGACACTGAAAATTTTGGTGCAACACCCAGCTTCAGATACCACCAGCGCCACAGTTATTTTATAAATGTATTTACAGTTCAAATTCATCAAGACAATTTTTAATCATAGTAATCTAACTACTGTATATCCACTTCAGCAGTTTCAACGTTAATTCAAATTTCATTTAAATGACATGTTGTGTTCATTTTAAATTAAATTTACTTTTAAATTTAAATAGTTATAGTGATCAGTATATTCAGTTTATGTAGATGTATAATTATATGATTTGGTATAACAGCAGGCTTTATAGCTGAGCCCTGTCATGTACAGAAAGGCATTAATAAACATAAAAATAGAACGTCGAGAAAGATTCAGGGATTCAACTGTTTGTCATGCTGGGCAGAAATCATCCATCACTGCTGACAAACACAGTTTCACAAAGTTCACCACCACTAGAAAGACGTACAGAACGAGCAATGATTACAGCAACTTTATACCTTACGCGAATAACTGCATCAGGCGAAGTATCAGTACTGTATATTAAGGACAGGTATTATGTTAGTTGGAGCTAATTTAAATATCCATAATAGCAGTAAGATTCAAATATCATAGTTGTAACCGAATGCGGTATAAACACACGGTGTACATAAAATAATATGGGAACTTTAAGTAATAGTGTGTCTATGTAACCGACTTTAGCCGTCTGTTTCCTAGATCGGATGAGAGAGTAACTGTGAAAGTTTGTATTGCACGTGGCAAAATTGTGGTTTCTTCACCCTGTCGCTTGACAGCGCCATGTATGTAGAGTTCCGGTTACAGATGGCGGATCCCAAGCGTAAAGCTTTATGTGTACTGCAGTTTGCTAAGTGTAATTCAGCAGTTTCAGTTCAGCGTCGGTTTCGGCGACAGTATGGATGTTGTCCATCTGACGACATCATTCGGCGGTGGTATATACAGTTCCAGATGGTGGGAGACCATTTCCAGAAACAATTTGGGAATATATTCACACTGTTTGGACTCTGTAGTCGGGAACGAAACTATTTTGAAAAGTTTAAAAGAGACGGGACCTCGATTGCTCTCGATTGTAGGGACGATTTCGAACGTCAGGAGAGACAGTCGAACGTGTCATGGCAACCTTCGTGTGCAGTCCTAGGAAATTTATGCGACGGACTAGTCGTGAACTTGCACGGCCGAACATGACAATGTGAAAAGTGTTACGAAAGAGAATAAAAGTGCGACCTACCGTGCGAGTTGGCCGTGCGCGTAGAGGCGCGCGGCTGTGAGCTTGCATCCGGGAGATAGTAGGTTCGAATCCCACTATCGGCAGCCCTGAAAATGGTTTTCCGTGGTTTCCCATTTTCACACCAGGCAAATGCTGGGGCTGTACCTTAATTAAGGCCACGGCCGCTTCCTTCCAACTCCTAGGCCTTTCCTATCCCATCGTCGCCATAAAACCTATCTGTGTCGGTGCGACGTAAAGCCCCTAGCAAAAAAAAAAAAAAAAAGTGCGACCGTACGTCTTCAGCTGGTACAGGCCCTAGAGCCTGCAGACCGTGAGGTATGTGCTAACTTCTGCACAGAAATACAGAAATGGATGGAAGGTGATGTAGGTTTCCTTAACTGTGTAATCTTTAGTCATGAATCAACATTTCACCTCAGTGGTAAAATGAACGCTACAATGCCCGTGTCTGGGCGCTGGAGAATTCACGCGCAACAGTGGAATACGAAACGGATTCCTCCAAAGTTCATGTTTTCTATGCATTAACCGAACGACAGATTTATAGGCCTTTTTTTTTTTTTTTCAGGAAAAATCTATCACAGGAACTGCACTGACCAAACGTCATGACACTTATGTTCGGCATGCTTGCATACTTTCATTCAACCTGCATGCACACAGTTGCCTTGGCGCATGTGCTCAATCCTGAACTACAAAGCTAAAATAAATTTGGTCACTTTCTTTTATGTTCATACCTCCATGATATGCATACATATTGAAATGAAAACAGACATGCAGTGAAAACAAACCTCTTCTTTGCAACAATTAAGAGCTGAAATGAAAAACGTTCTGTGGACACTCAATACACGACGTCATTGTACAACATGTTGTAAACTAAGTGGCATTTGGTCGTACACCAAAGTGGCTAAGTGGTATTTAAGTTCGTTAATAAGGAGCATTGCCACTCCTCGCATGGATAACAGCTTCACAATGCCTCGTCATACTACTGACTAGGCGCCGCACTTTCGGTTGAGAAAAACGTCCCCATTCGTACAAAAGGGCGTCTTCAAGGGCTAGTAGTGTTCCGGGTGGTGGATACGTTGCTCCAGTTCGTTCCAGACTCGTTCGATCAGATTCATGTCGGGACTGTTGAATGGCCACTCAATTCGTTGCACGTGGTCTCTTTCAGGAATCTCCGAGTGATTTTGGCATCGTCTGCTCTTGCATTATCATGTATAATTACTGCGTTTTCTCCATCATGTACCGTCGAGCAGTTGAGGATCCATTGCGTATGATCAAGTGATAGGTTTTCGTGTGAAGACATGCCTGCCCATACTATACCAGATCCACCTCGTTAAACACTGGTAGGTTGTACAACTGTCGGATAAAATCTCTTCCCGCGTCTTCTACAGATTCGCTGACGACGATCTAAACGATATAACGCGGAACGGAATTCATACGAGAACAGCATAGGACGTCAGTACCTTAGCTGCTTGTGGAAATAATATCTCGTAAACTACGGTGTCTGCCACGATATCGTCTGTCCAGTGCAGGCACTTAAGCTGATCTTCAGGATTTTAAATTTGCCTTTCGAAACCTGTTTCTGACTGTTTGATCACTAACTCGTACTTCAGAAATCTGCACTAGATCCACCTATAGTGCTCATGCTGTAACATGGCAGTTTCGAAGGTCTTGTGGTCGCACAAAACGATTCTCCCTTTGGGGACCCGTGCCAGGATGCCTGGCAACACTTCCAATCCCCTGGAAACCTGTCCACAGGTACCAAACCGTATTCTGAGCAACCCCTAGCATTCTGGCAACGCCTCTCTGTGAGTAGCCTTCTTGAAACAGTGTAAATGCACGAGTGACTTCAGTCAACGACAGCTGCTTCCCCCCGTTGCCTACCTTGGTCAGCACGATCAGCCATGATTTGTAAACACCCCATTCTATACAGACTAACCTTCATACACACTTAACGAGGCACTCATGCCTTTCAAGTGACACCCACGCCTCCCAAACATCCCGATGACAGTGGGACCCTCTATTATGTAAACTTTTTTACAATTGGCTTTACGTCGTACCGACACAGATAGGTCTTATAGCGACGATGGGATAGGAAAGGGCTAGGAATGGGAAGGAAGCGGCCGTTGCCTTAATTAAGGTACGGTCCCAGCATGTGCCTGGTGTGAAAATGGGAAACCACGGAAAATCATCTTCAGGGCTGCCGACTGTTCCTTAAACTGGAGATGTTATTACCAAATAGTCCAGTTCCTGTCCCACTACACACTATAGTTAACAAAATCGAAAGGATTGACCAAATATCTTTTTTTTTTAGCAGTGTATAATGATGTACAGTATGTCTGTATCTTGATGATCAGCATAGTGGCTTTGGGAACTGCAGATGCTGAGTTTGTCTTAATATATACCTCTTCATTTTCTCACAACACACTACACCAGGGCCTCTCAACGCCCAAAATCTCACGCGTGCAAATCGAGGCGCAGAGGCTCCGTGCACTGCGCATCGGTCCGACTCGGCTCAACTCGGCTTGACTCGGTTGGTGTAGTTTGTTGAAGGCGACGAAGCGTTCGGTGATAGACGGCGTGTTTATCAGTGAAATAGATAAGTGCAAGACAACAACGTAATAATGGAACAACCTGTTTTGAAGAAAACAAAGACTTCCGAAAGTCCATTTCAATCGAACTGGGAACTTTCGTATTTTTTCTCAGTCGTGACGATAAAGCCAAAGGCTTAATCGGTGGGACAATAATTACGTTATCATCGAAAATATATGTTTTTCAATACAAAGGCTTTGTTCGAATTCTACAAGAATTTCTCGAAGGAGGATTTTCCTAAACTGCATCGAGAAGCAGCTAAGATTATTTCTGTGTTTCGTTCCACATGCATAGGCTACGTTAACGGTTTTTTTTTGTTTTTTGACTTTTACGAAAACTAGATAGTGTGCGAGTATTTCTGACTGTAATTTAAAGAGCGCTCTCAGAATTGCTGTCAGCCAATCCCTTGTTCCAGACATTACCAGTGTAATTGCAAAGAAATAGGAAAGGAAGAGCTAGAGAAGATAAATTGTATGCTCAAATCAAACTGAAAGAAGAGTTTGTTAACACCGGTAACATTGTCCCATACAACAGTGTGTCTTCACTCACCGCACATAAACATTTCGCAGTGAGGATAGAATCAGCGGGGAACATGAAGAAGGCGGAGATAGGCCGAATGGGTGAGACAGATGTAGGGAAAGAGGAGTGTGGGGGTTTGCACTCTGGTCAACCTAGTGAAGTCGTCTCCTGCACCTTGCACCGTGCAGTGCACTGGCACATGCACCCTGAGAGGCCCTGCACTGCACTGCACTGTTAACTACCGCAGATACGTTGTGGTATCCTAGAGTGCATCCCTCTACATAGGTTCGGCATCAGGAAGGACATTCGCTAGTGAAAAATGGGCCAAGTACACATGTGACTGAGATCGTGTCACCGACCTCACCATTGTGTAGGAAAAGAATAATAATAATAATAATAATAATGTTATTTGTTTTACGTCCCACTAACTACTTTTTAAGGTCTTCGGAGACGCCGAGGTGCCGGAATTTAGTCCCGCAGGAGTTCTTTTACGTGCCAGTAAATCTACCGACACGGGGCTGTCGTATTTGAGCACCTTCAAATACCACCGGACTGAGCCAGGATCGAACCTGCCAAGTTGGGGTTAGAAGGCCAGCGCCTTAACCGTCTGAGCCACTCAGCCCGGCAAAAGAAGAAGAAAAGGATTCTTGATTCAGTATTGTTGTTCATGATGAGGATCATATAGTTTATCCTTACTCAATTTACGTCGATTGTATTTCATCATGTTTCCAATCCAGTTGACATATCTAGTGATTATATTGGTACTAGTGAACAGTTGACCTTGGTATTATTAACGGTATACATGAGCATTGATCTAATTTTATGAAATCGATACGCACCAAATTACTAATAATGTGTGCTTTGCTGGAAGATGCAAGTAGAACACTTGATTAGGACAGGGGAGATTCATCACCTCGCGAGAATGTTTGCGGGTCATTAAGTGGTATTAGTTATTCCGCACGCGCGTCTGGCGCTCTGGAAATTGCTGTCGGTAAATTGCGGGCTTTTGTATGCAAGTATTGTTTCTTATACGTGCGAACAGTTCATGCATTTAAGAACGGCTGAGACCTTAGGACAGCAGTGCGATTGTTCGACAAGTTGTAATGGTTACGTGCTTCTCGCCGCTCACGTCTCCCGACTCAGTCTACTCCGTCAGGAAGTCAATTGGCAGGGCTACTACCAAACTCCTAACCTGCCATTCTATTATTCACATTCGCTGTGCCAAGGTAATTGCAAGCCATCCTGAGTCCTCTCTGCGTCCAGTACGTGGCTATCTGACTTTCTACACATTTCACTGGTCAGTTCTTTATCGATGTTATAAGAAAAAAAGCATTTGAAGTGGCAGAGTGCTTTATGGTACGCTGTCTCTGTACTATCGTCCGACTCGTTGGCTGAATGGTCAGCGTACTGGCCTTCGGTTCAGAGTGTCGTGGGTTCGATTCCCGGTCGGGCCGGGGACTTTAACCTTAAGTGGTTAATTCCAATGGCTCGGGGGATGGGTGTGTGTGGCGTATTCAATCATCCTAGGTAGGGCCCTCATCTTCACAGACATGCAGGTCGCCTAATAGGCCGTCTACTAGAAAAAAGATCTGCACCAGGCCTCTCCGGAGGCCATACATCATTATAATTATCTGTATTATCATTTTGCGATAGATATCAGGATGAGATCGATTTATGTGCTTTATGTAGTGCTTGCCGCAGTGGGGATAGTGTAATCGTTGTTTTCCATTGTTTTAGGAGCTTGCAATATGATCTACTCGAAGAATCTGCTGCTTCATTACTGACTTTCACGAATTCCGTCTCCATATCATAAAATGTAATACGATGTTGCTAACAAGCTTTGCGATTTGTTAGTTTGATTTTCCTTATCAGATTATACTCTTATAAATTATTAACTGCCAAGTATGTACGATTAAATGGATTAATAATACTATATGTAGACTGTGTAACACAACCACCTGGCGTACAGTCAATACGCGTTCCCTAACCTTAAGATTTCTTACTATAAAATGCTATCAACACTTCTCTGCAAAGTTAAAGATTGGAAAAGCAGATGCAAAACGCTTCGACATTTAGCTTAATAACAACGAATGAACGCCAAAAACTGATTAAAAATACTGTTACAGAAAACTCCACATAAAAAGACGTGAAATAATATCTCGTTACTCACTCCGTAGCAACCATATAAACAAATATCATAAGCACTAAGTGAACGATAGTACCATAAATAAATTACCATAGACATCGTAAAGCAGCAGGAAGAATCTTAAAAAATATAAACTACAGACCAACCGTGCAAATGAATCCATAACACAGAATAGCGTTGACTATATATCAATAACATAACCTTTTAGCACATGGTCACACGTAGTAACGCAACATGTGGTTGCCATGCTTGTAAACAAAATACAAAAAACGTAAATAACACTTAAATTATCGCTGTACAGTCCTCTGCAACGGGTATTATTAACAAACACTATTAAAATACCCAATAGAAATCATGTAAATAATCCAGGAATAATAACGAAATATAAATGATCAAAATAACAGGATCAAGTGTGTCTCCAGGCATACCCAAGTCACCGCTGGCTTTTTGCCGAAATGGAAATTGCCTGTTTCCATAGATGGTGTCTGGTGGAGGTAAGATCCTCAAGCAACAACCTCTTCGCACTGAAAACTGCTGATCTCTTGGTGTACGAGACTAACTTACATATAATAGCCCTTGACTTCCCAAACCCAGCGGCTCAAACCCTGTGCGTTTAACAGGACGTTCAATTTTTGGGTCACGATGAGCACTAAGAGATTCGTTCCTCACCAGACTCTTCGGGCAACCCAAAATTTTGATTCCTGTTTCGCCTTTGGAATTGCGTCTGTTTTATAATTTAATATAGACTTTAGCTTCAGAATTTCATTTTAACGAGTTTTTAACTCATTTTATAAGTCACTGATAACTTTAGAGTTGAAATCCATTGTTTCTTTTAGTTTTTCGCAAACTTTCTGTGCAAGGACTATAAGAAAAACAGAAGAAATGTGATGCGATCTTCAGCTGTTCAGGGTCAGCGTCTATTTGTATGTTCGAAGTTATTTCCGGCCATACCTAACCTAAACTCGAAATTTCTAACGGATTTAAATCAAATAAATGTTATATTTCTACAACGAGATATACCGCCCTCGGTATTGATATCTTTCACACAGCTTTTACTAATCCAAGATTATTTTGAAACGCCACAGGGAGACTTGGTGGAACTGTGATTAATGAAAATAATGTATAATTGTATGGACAGTTAGAGCAGATGTTCATATCCTTTTACAAGGGGGTTTAGTAGAAGACGTTATTGGTCAGTGACGCAGCGCAGATCAATACCTCCGTCGCGCGACCTCATTTTCTTCCTTTTAATACCCCAGCACCTTCCTTTTTAATTTAATCCTTAAATCCGCACCAGAGGCCGCTTTCAAAGAAACCGTGGTTATCTCTTACCGCCTCGCTGCTTTCTCTTTCACACTCAGTAAGTCACCCCCTATCCTCTCTCTGATTTTCTTTTGACATTTGAAAAGAAGCAGAAGTAATACAGAAGAATGCGGGGGAACTCGTTGACTGTCATCACTTTCAGTTTAATGATAGTCTTAAACGTAACATGTGTGTCAGATACGCATTTTATAACTCTTGTACTGAGCGAGTTGGTCGTGCGGTTAGGGTCGCGTAGCTATAAGCTTGCATTCGGGAGATAGTTGGTTCGAACCCCCACTGCTGGCAGTCCTGAAGATGGTTTTCCGTGGTTACCCATTTTCACACCTGGCAAATGCTGGGGATGTACCTTAATTAAGGGCACGGCCGCCTCCTTCGCACTCCTATCCCATCGTCGCCATAAGGCACATCTGTGTCGTGCGACGTAAAGCTAATTGTAAAATAAATATAGAACTGCTGTATTCATTTCCGCTCACTAAGCTCATTGGGAACTTATTTGTTCAAAATTCTACCTGACACGTTGAATAATACTGCTATCAAACTGCTTTGGACGTTCGGTCAAACACTAATAACTCTTCACGTGTTTAAAAGTAGTCTTCCTTTTGGACTCGGCTAAGGTGCCTAAGTTGAGCTATTGCTGGGCTATGTCTCCTTAATAGACCCGCATATTTGATGCCACAGTGTACTAGACGAAAACTGTGTTTCTCTTTAAATATGCGGAGTTTTATCATGTGTGGAAAAAGGAAGTAATGAATGTTATTTAACGAACAGATCAACAGTTACCGATAGTTTGAACATGATAAAAGTTTCCTATCGGAGAAGTATGGAACCTGATTTGAGTTCGTTGCTGTGGGTCTGAGACGTTGGCCTGCTGTGCATATTATAAAATGGGTGGCATACCATTACGTATACCGTGCAAAAACATAATATTCACGACTTTTTGAACACTGTGTAATTAAACAGTCGGAGCTAGTATTATGGGGCTTAAGTTTATTTTTAAGTATACTCTCCTCTACACCGCTTTGTTGTACGAAATTATGAATAGTTAGCTTATACAC
Source organism: Anabrus simplex (assembly GCF_040414725.1). Classification (NCBI taxonomy): domain Eukaryota; kingdom Metazoa; phylum Arthropoda; class Insecta; order Orthoptera; family Tettigoniidae; genus Anabrus; species Anabrus simplex. Next base: position 952,782,309 of record NC_090265.1, on the reverse strand, counting down.
AATATATAATCAACATTACTGAATTGAATTATAATAGTTTCGTAATGTATTAACGTATACTTATTAGTAGCAATAGGAATCATAGTAGTTGTGTGAACAGATTGGAAAACTTTTAAACTGTAACACTCTTAATACTGTAATATTATCCAGTCATTTAGTGAATTTCTGTAAATTCGCTGCTGTGATAAATATAAGTCGGTTGAGGTCTATTTTGGGAACATATATTGATAACCATGGGACCCGTAGCTAAGTCAGGCATGGCTTCTACTAGTGCCAGGCTGCCCACTTTCATCTTACCTAGCTGATATCCCTTGGCGAACTAGTTTATGTATGTGGTGGGGTGGGGGTTCGGAACCATTAATTTTCCTCTTCTAATTAGGGTTAAGAAGGAATGACTAATATTTTCCCTTGAGAAATGAATACTACCACTTTCATTCCTGTCAAGTATGGTACGAGATCAGAGAAAGAATTGGAACATGCCGGTTTGGCCTGGCATATCCCTCAGTTCAAGTGTATTGAAGAATTAGGTAGCATTTATATAAAAAGTGTAATGGAAAACGGAATATTAGTGAGGAAAGTGATATCACTTACACGCTTTTTCATTCCATATTTCTCGTTCAGTACTGAAAATCTTTTAAACTCCAGATAGTGTAGTAAATGGTAGAGCCCGCCAGATGGCCATGATTGTTAAGGCGTGAAGTCTATAAATGGTCTGACACCGAGGTTAGCCGGCTGGAGTCTCGTTTCACCATCAGAATGTTGGTAGGCAGGGAAGGGGAGATGGTAGAACGCAATTTCTAATCACTAGATTTCGTGTCTGAACCTTGGATTAAATTCCAAACCTCTCCGCAGTGCCCATATGGTGTGAGGGAATATAACGCTGCTGCTGTTGATTGGTTTGTCGGATGGGGACGTAAAGCATTGAGCAAACCCCTTGGTGCTATTCAACACAAGGAGGTTATGTGCCGGCACCGGGTTTCACCCTCTCCCTTCCTACTATCATATGTCACGTCATTCATTTCATCTCATTAACACCTCTGATGGTTTGACGTTAGGAAGGGCATCCGCTCGTAAAAACTCGCTTCGAAGGTTCATCTCACTTCATACCCGACCCCGTAGAGAAACGGGACAAGAGTAGGACATAGGCCTACATACTGTAGTGAGTGGTAGACGAACACATTTAGCCACAGGGAGGCGTTACTATCAGCAGAAGGTGTAATAGGTAATAGGCAGTTACACCTAGTGAGTACATCTTTCAGATAATAAGACTTTTGGGGCATAAGTCACGGCAACTACTTGTTTTCTCGCGAATGCGGGGTCTACCAGACAAATGGGAGCGTAAGGTGCTGTAGAATGTATGAATAATGCCGATTAAGTTTACCAGGTGTAGGATATAAAGCGAGGAATCTGTCAGCCATGAAATCCTTATTCTACATAATGTTCATTCTCAGGGAGTAAAAGTTTTTTCTATTTGTTTTACGTCGCACCGACATAGATAGGTCTTATGGCGACGATGGGTAAGGAAAGGCCTAGGAATGGGAAGGAAGCGGCCGTGGCCTTAATTAAGGTACAGCCCCAGTGGTATGAAAATTAGAAACCACGGAAAACCATCTTCAGGGCTGCCGACAGTGGGGTTCGAACCCACTATCTCCCGGATGCAAGCTCACAGCTGCGCGCCCCTAACCGCACGGCCAACTCGCCCGGTAGGGAGTAAAGTAACCTTTACGGTAAACTCTCAGATAAGTCCCCTAGATTGACCACAGCACGTTGCCAACGGCGTGGGATGTCGGATACCAGTCGCCTCACCATGTGTGAATTTTGCAGTCTCAAATTTCACAGAGTTAGCAATGTCCTCTCATGTTTGAAACCGTTTTCCACGAATGGTTCTTTCACTTTCTGGATGAGGTCAAATCGCACGTAGACAGATGTGACAGGGGTTTCAGTACTGGTGTCCATCCTTTACCCACGTCCATGCACCGAGTAATTACTGCACGTGCCATAGCAGTCCGAACACTAACACGTCTTCCGGATCGTTGGACATCGCAGTTTGTTTCATGCCCGTGCTGAAATGCTGCTGCTTACGTCCACAAATTCCCTGTTACATTCTTTGACATTACGACCTCGGAGAACTGCTAGTTTGATGTGCTCAGGCTGGTCTTGCCTCCTCACATCCATTGTGCACCGAGCCTGTCTCACTACTGCAGTCCCATCGCCCTGTGTATGGTGCCTGTCCAACGCACCGCCATCTCGGGCTGTGTACATGTATTATGAGTGGCATGCTTTCCAGGACATGCTACCATTGTAGGGTAGCACCATGCAAATATGAGGAAAGAAATAGCTGTCCTGACTTATTCCCCAACCCTCGCATTCCTGTTTCAGAAGGTAGGATGATGACGTTGAGTGATCACTCCATAGAGTGGTTTGATGCAGCTCTTCATGCCACCCTATCCTGCGCTGACCTTTTCATTTCTACGTAACGGCTGTATCCTACATCTGCTCTAATCTGTTTGTCATATTCATACATTCATCTACACCTACCGTTCTTAACGCCTACACTTCCCGCAAAAATCAACTGCACATGCCCTGGGTATCTTAAGATGTGCCGTATCATTCTGTCTCGTCTTCCGGTCAAATTTAGCCAAATCGATCTCCTTTCACCAATTCGATTCAGTATCTCTTCGTTCGTGATTCGATCTGTCCATCTCACCTTCAGCATTCTTTTACACCGCATTTCAAAGGCTTCTAGTTTTTCTTTCTGAGCTCGTTATTGTCCATGTATCACTTCCATACACGCTCCAGAAGAAAGTCTTCAAAAACATCTTTCTAATGCCTATATCAATGCTCGAAGTGAACAAATTTATTTTCTTATGAAAGACCCTCTTTGCTTGTGCTAGTCTGCATTTGATATCCTACTTGCCTTTGACTTCGTTAGTTATTTTACTGCCAAACTAACAGCATTAATCGATTTCCTTTAAGACTTCATTTCCTAATCTAATATTTCCTGCATCACCTGACTTCGTTCGACTGTACTCCATTACTTTTGCGTTGGACTATTTATTTTCTTCTTGTACTCTTTATCGAAGTTCTGTGTATACCATTCAGCATTTTCTCCAGATCTTCTGCAGTCTCAGATAAAATAACAATGTTGTCAGCAAATCTCAGGGTTTTGATTTCTTCTCTTTGGATTGTGATTCCCTTCCCAAATTCCTCTTTGATTTCCTGTACTGCCTGTTCTATGTAAACATTGAAAAGGAGGGGTGACAAAGTGCAACATTGCCTCACTCCTTTCTGGATTTCTGTTTCTTTTTCCAAAGCTCTCGATTCTTATCACTGCAGACTGATTTTTGTACAGATTGTAGATAATTTTTCGTTCTCGGTATCTGATCCCGATCACCTTCAAATTCTCAAAATAGCTTGGTCCAATCAACATTATCAAATGCCTTTTCAAGATCTTCGAACGCCGTGTGTGTGGGCTTGTCCTTCTTAATTGGATCCTCTAAGATCAGACATAAAGACAGGATTGCTCCACATGTTCCTACATTTTCTAAAGCCAAATTGATCTTCAAATTCAGTTTCAACTTCTTTTTCCATTCTTCTGTAAATAATACGCGTTAAAGTTTTGCAAGCGTGAGATACTAAATCAGGGCCTATCAGGGTGTATGCGCCAGTGCATTGCACGGCGGAAGGTCAGGAGACGACTTCACTAGGTTGACCAGAGTGCACAACCGCACTGTTCTTTCCCTACATCTGTGTCACCCGTTCGGCCTGTCTTCGCCTTCTTCACCTTCCCCGCTGATCCTTCCTTCACTGCGAAATGTTTACGTGCGGTGAGTGGAGACACACTGTTGTATGGGACAATGTTACAGGTGTAAAAAATATCTTCTTTCAGTTTGGTTTGAGCCGACAATTAATCTTCTCTAGCTCTTCTTTTCCGTTTTCTTTGCAATTATACCAGTAATGTCTGGAACACGGGATCGGATGATAAAAATTCTGAGAGCGTTCTTTAAATTACAATCAGAAATACTCGCACGCAATTTAGTTTTCGTACGTTTCAAAACAGGAAAAAAGCTTTCACATATGCATCTGGAACCAGACATGGAAATAAACTTAGCTGGTTCTCGATGCAGCTTTTGCTTAGGAAAATCTTCCTTCAACAAATTCTGGTAGAATTCGAGCAAAACCTTTGTATTGAAAAATAGATTTTTTTGATGATTACGTATTTATTATCCTACAGATTAAGCATTTGCCTTTATCGTCACGACTGAGAAAAAATGGGAAAGTTCCCAGTTCGATTGAAATGGATTTTCTGAAGTCTTTGCTTTCTTCGAAACAGGTTACTCTATTAATATATTGTTGTCTTGCCCTTATCTATTTCACTGATAAACAAGCCGTCTATCACCGCACTCTTTGTCGCTCTCAGCATACTACACCATGCGAGTCAAGCCGAGTTGAGCCGAGTCAGACCGATGCACAGTGCACGGAGCCTCTGCGCCTCGGTTTGCACGCGTGAGACTTTGGGCGTTCAGAGGCCCTATGCTAAACTAATGGTGTGGTCGTTTTCACAGTTGTCAGCACCGGCTTTCTGTGGTGTACTGTAGGTATAACAACATTCTGTCGAAAGTCGGAGGCACTTCTCCTGCCTCATATATCTTGCACATTAAATGGAATAACCTCGCGGCGCTGGTTTCTCCTAAGGCAGTTGGTAATTCAGTGGGAATGTCATCAATTCTAGGTGACTTGTTCCTATTTAGGCCGCTCAAAGCTCTGTCAAATTCTGACCTCAGAATTGGATCTCCCGTTTCATCAGTATCAACAGCTTATTTTTGTTCCAAAACCATATTACCAACGTCTTTACCTTGATACAACTGTTGGATATGTTTCTGCCTTGTCTTCTTTCCCTAAAAGTGGTTTTCCATCTGAGCTTTTAATATTTATACACCTAGCTTTCCTTTCTCCCAAAGTTTCCTTGATTTTCCTGTATGCAGTATCTGCATTTCCTAGGTCCATACAACCTTCAACATCCTTGCACTTCACCTTCATCCATTCTTCCTTAGCTGTCCTGCACTTTCTATCCGCTTCATTCTTTAATCGCCTGTATTCCTTTCTTCCTTCTTATTTTTTTTTTTTTCAGTCTTGTACTTCCGTCGTTCATCAGTCAGGTCTAGTATCTCCTGATTTATCCATTGAATCTTAACTGTTCTTTCCTTTCTTCCTAACATTGATTCAGCATCCCTAGAGACCTCGTTCTTCATGACTGTCCATTCTTCCTCTATTGTTCCCTCCAGCCTTTTTATTTAGTCCTTGTGCAGCATGTTCCTTGAAACAGTCCTGTACACTCTTTTCGTTCAGGTTGTCTAGATCGCATCTCTTTGCATTCCTTTCTAAAATTTCTTCAACTTAAGATGGGATTTCATGACCAACAAGTTGTGGTCAGAGTCCACGTGTGCTCCTGGGAAAGTTTTGCAATCCAACACCTGGTTGTTAAATCTTTGCGTAATCATAATGAAGTCTATTTGATACCTTCCATTGTCTCCAAGTCTCGTCCACGTATGCAGCCGTCGTTTGTGGTGTTTGAACCAAGTGTTAGCAAGGACTAAGTTATGCTCGGTACAGACTTCAACCAGCGGACCTCCTCTTTCATTCCTTTGTCCCTATCCGAATTCTCCTACTGCATTACTTTCTCGTCCTTGGCCTACCGCTACATTCCAGTCCCCCATCACAATTAGATTCTCATCACCTTTTACATATTGTATTAAACCTTTTATCTCTTCATATATTCTTTCGATTTCATCATCTGCTGTACTAGTAGGCATATAGAGCTGCAATATTGTGGTAGCCGTTGGTTTGGTATCTTTCTTGACAACAATAATTCGTTCACTATCCTGGTCGTATTACCTTACCCGCTGCCCTATTTTATTATTTATTAAACAAGCTTCTTCATTCCCCCTGTTTGATTTTGTGTTGATAATTTTGTAGTCGCCTGACCAAAAATTCTGCTCTTCCTGCCAACGTACTTCACTTATACGAACTACATCTAACTTCAAGTCTATCCGTCTCCCTTTTCAGATTCTCTAACATCCCACAACGATTCAAACTTCTGACATTCCACGCTCCGACTCGCAGAACGTCAGTATCCATCTTCCTGATGATTGCCCCCTCTTGTTTAGTACCCACCTGGAGTTCCGAACGGGGGACTATTTTACCTTTCATCTCCGGAATAGTTTACCCGGGAGGAAGCCGTCTTCAGTACATCATTCATATAGAGAGAGCTGCATGTCCTCAGGAGTTACTTACGGCTGTAGTTTCCCGTTGTTTTCAGCCGTATGGCAGTATCAACACAGCTAAGCCATGTTGAGTATTATTACAAGGCCATATCAGTCAACCACCCAGACTGACGCACTTGCAACTTCCTAAAGGCTGCTAACCCCCTTTCAATCAATCACTACTGATCTGCATTTAGAGAAGTCGCCCAGGTGGCAGATTCACTATCTGTGGTTTTCCTAGCCCCAACTTGTCCTCTTGAATTCCAACGTTATCTTCATATTACTTGTAAAAACACCACTCAGACTTATTCGTCTATTAATGTCACTCCACACTGTCTCTCCACTGACAGCTCGGAACTTACCACTTAGTCGAGCATCTCGTCTTCTTTTTCCCAAGTCTTCCCAGCCCAAACTTTGCAACATTTTTGTAAAAGGATGTTGCTACTGTACAAGCCCATAGACACGAACTCCCATATCTTAGATGGTTATGGTCTCGTGTAAAAGATGAATCACATCAGTTTTGATACAGCAAATTTAATGTGTGTGGCTCGTTTTATTTTGAAAACCATAAATGGCATGGTGTATCAAGATATGCACGAACAGTTCCTAATTCCGAAAATTGACGGTGACGAAGATGGACTCATTCACTTCCGGGAAGATGGACCACTACCACAGTACCACAACGCAATTCGAGTCTTACTTGGTCAGCGATTCCCCGATCGTTGGAATGGTCGTGCAGGCCAATTGTATGGCCACCTCGCTCACCACCTCTAACCCCGTTGATTCTTTTCCTGTGTGGATTCGTCGAGTGTCTCCTCTTCCTGCCAATCTCGTCGTGCTGGGAACTCAAATTACTGACGCAGTTGCAGCAATGACTCCTGATGTAATGACTTGTGTGTGAGAAGAGATTACCTTTCGGTTCGTTGTCTTCCAAATTACAAATGAAAGTCAAATCAACCCAAAGCAACTGCTCGGTAGATACGTGACATGTTTTGCTTTAAAATGGCACCTTAATTATCTCCGTGGGGTCTGTGAATAAATTCCTATGGGATTTTAAATTTTGAAATCCTTTTTGGAACATTCTGTGTATATATATATGAAATTCCTATGTACGGTGATATTTTGTGTATTTCGTAACTGTTCATATATCCAGAGGGTAATAATGCATACTTCGATTTCTCTTTCTGTCCAAGAGCATTGCGCTTCAAAGAAGACTATGAATATCTGAGTATGGTAGAACTACGTGGATTATTCTTTGTTTGAACATGCAGCTGTATGCTGAAAGTGGCAGGTTCTGTCGCAGACAGCCATAGGTTAGTACTCGGAAAGCAATTTCAACAGCTCTTATTCTGTTGAACAGTTCTTGGGAGCTGTAAACCGTCTCTCTCCTCTAAGGGAATCAGTGACTACGTGGACGGGATGTGAATTGGGTTTGCTTGGTCTCACATTCAAGTAAATTCGTTTACAGTGTGGGCGCTGACTCTACGTCGCGTCGGTCGCACGTCGTGTAACAGTACACTTGTTATTGCAGTGCACGCCTTTTACGAGAAATTGCTGGTAATTTCTTCCCCACACTGCTTTGAATTGGAGTATTAAATGCTTATACTATGATATTCACATGTTTACGGCGCATCGTTAATATGTGCGGCAAAGTCAGTGTACAGAGCGTTAGTACATTGTAATCATAAACACTTTTGTGCATGGTCCTTGTGAGGTTACATTCAGAAGTAAAGTTCACAGCTAGGGGGTCACCGATTTCCACCAAACATTGAGAGGTTGATATACGTCAAAAAGAAAGAGATACGCGCCCGAGGGTTTTGTGCAATTTGTCTTTATTTAACAAGAAAATGGCCCTTTAAATGCAACGGCTTGCTGACATGTTGGTAATTTGTGAGTATCTGTAGCACTGCAGGTCTACTGGTCAGCGTCTTTGACTTCCATGTGATCATCACGGGTTCTAGAAATTCCAGTGGCTCACTTTTACCTTTTCTTTTCCGTGTCCCTTTTCTTTTTAATTAACTTGAAAAACCACTGATATTCAATGACGAGTACTAATTTTTGTTACAAAATATGTTGTATAATATTCCACTAATTACAAAACACAGAAATGTGTCCTCTATGAATATCTAAATCATAGTTTGTTTGAAGATAAACCCGCTCTGATTCATTCTACGACGAATGAAAATGACTTATGAAATTGTCACGAAAAGACTGCAAACTGGTGCAATTAACGTTGTAAATCAAGCTTTCCCAAGGCAGTTCATAGCAATGGGTGTAAGAAAAACCTTTTTCTGATTTCTGGTGTGAAATGTTTCACACTGTCACTGTTCCTTACCATATTTGCAGCAGTGCTTATAAAGAAAAGGCGAAGATTTGTCAAGCTGTGAGCGGCAAGACGGGACGATAGTAAACGAGTTTGTTACAGTTTATTATCAATCCGCACACTTCTTACTCCACATACACGAAGAGAAACACAGAAGAAAAAAGAAGAGGACAATAAAAATAAAAATGGGGTGCTAGCATGCTCTGAACCCGAGACACCTGCGTAGAAGTCACGGGCGTTGACCACTAGACCAGAGGTGTTACAGGTACTCGCATGCAAATTGCCATTCTCTCGTTATGCAAGTGCCAGTTGCACAAACCCTCCGACACAGGTCTGTTGACATTGATCAACATTCCGAAGTTTGAATGAAATCAGTGACCTTATAGATGTGCCACGGAATAGAAGGGAACATGGGTTCTATGGGGTATGAGAGCTGGCGCCGCACACGGGTGCTACTGTTAACCCAACGTCATCGGGCACAACGATGCGCATTTGTCGCCAGTCACCAGGGATGGACACTGGAACAATGGCGTAACGTGATATGGTCGGACGAATCACGATTTCAACTGCACCATGCCGATGGGAGGCACCGTGTAAGGCCGCAGACCATATGAAGCGATGGATTCCGCCTGCCTCGAAGGTGTGGTCCAGGGCGCTGGTGTCTCTGTTATGGCCTGGGGTGCATTTTTCTGTTATTGAATGGGCCCCCTATTTGTTCTGGAAGAGACTTTGAATGGTACGCGGTATGCTGAGCTGCTCGGAGACCATCTCCACCCATTTTTGGCCTTTCAGCGGCCAGGCGGTTCTGTGGTGTTTCAAGATGATAACGCGCCGCCACATCACTCCCACGTCGCCCGGGAATTGTTCCTGGAACATGCAGCGGAGGTCCAACGACTGCCATGGCCACCCAGGAGCCGCGATATGAACCCTATGGAGCATATCTGGGATGTTCTGGAACGCAGGCTCCGTGCCATGGATCCTGTACCCACGAACAGGCCAGCATTGGCGGCCGCTCTGCAAACGATTTGTTGTCAGCTGCGTCCAGAGGACTACCAGGGACTTGTCGACTCACTTCCACGGCGTCTCACTGCAGTTCGCAGGGCCAGAGGAGTCCCCACACGCTATTAGGTGACTATCCCATGACATTTCCTAAGTCAGTGTAGAACCGGAACTTAAATGTAATCTTATCTAATCACAGGCCCTATGTACTTCGCTATATGAAACACGTGTTAGTGGGAAGCTACTGAATTTGGGTCTAGAATTAGGTTATATGCCCTAAAAGATGAAATAAAGTACATTTCTCGCTTAGCATTTACCTAGAATGAGTGTAAAGGAAAATCTAGTAGGAGAAGAAAGAGAATACACTCCACGGTTTCCAGACTTTTCAGATTTGACTACCTGATCCTCTGATTGTCCTAATAACATTCTGATTCAAGTGTAGTGGCAAGGACTCGTGACGTTATATAGTACACGTATTTAGCAAACGAGGCTGATGGCCGAATTGCGTCTGGTTCCTGAAACGATACGAAAATGTATATTAAGAAATTAAGTCTTAAGGAACTAAAAAGCTAATGGGATTGTTTCTATATCAGATTGTTTAGAAGTATTACAGACTTTAACCTTAGATGTTGAGCATCGCAATAAACATGTCTAGAGGACGAATGTTTTTCTGTACAATAAATAGTTTCCGGTGTTTCCATGTATCGCAAATGTTCTACTCCTTTAAATTACAGACTCCAACTTGTAATATTTTCTTATTGCAACTATGACCATGTATACTTCACGAGGCATTCCGGACGCTTTATTATTGACTAAATCGTATAGGAAATGTGAAAGAATAAAAGAAGTGCGTTATTTTAGAAAGGGAGAAAACATTTTATATTTATGACTAATGGCTGTGCTTGGCAAAATGATACATTCTGTATGCCTAAGACCCTATTTCTACTTGAGACTGTATTTTCTTAATATTTCCTTCTTTTCAGGTATGTATCGTGCTGTTACCTGGTGATTAATGTGCTGTATTCCTTCCTGTTTCAAAGAAGCGCCCCGAATATGTAAGTTTTAAAAATTCTTCTGTTTTTGTGTAAATTTCAAATGTTGATCTTGTGCATTTTTTTTCAACAGGGAGATTAAAACTTCTGTAGTATCATATACTGGCTAGTTGTCTATAAATACGACATAACTGGCAACATCTCATAATAGTGTCGCTTGAATGTCAGACAAAATTTGTTATGTTGTTTTACCGGGGAATGTCCACCAATTAAAATACACCAACACATGTCATGTTGTTTTACCGGGGAACGTCCACCAGTTAAAATACACCAACACATTACCCATGTTCGCTTGCAGAACAAGGTTTAAGCTCCTGGTTAACTGTGCTGTTACTAGTTTACTGTAACATACAATTTCTTAACGTTGGTATCGAGAATTGGTTACTACAGAGCGATTTTGGATCTGGATTAATCACGAATTGTCTTTTTTTGAGTTATGAGTGATTTTTAAAAATTTTAAACAAATTACATGCTTTTGAGAAAAGAGGTAATCAGTGGATGTTTCTTTTTGTTGTATGGCAAGTCTATCTGCACTTCTGTTTTTAAAAACCGTCCATGTAGAACTGAACTAGCTTGGAGACAGTCATTCCGTTATTGATGGTATGTGGGCATAGATATCGTGATTGGTTCACAGCCGTGATTGTGCCTACCGAAAGGCAGAACAACCTAAGATGATGATGATGCTGATTGATAGTCTAAACTTAGCATGATGAGCTCTTGATATATTGTACTAGTAAAAGAGCCCGACTCTCAGATTAAATTTTAAAGTAGCATGAAATAGAGTTATCAAGGCGAAAAACTGGATTAATTGTAGCTAGGGCTCGGTACAGGAGGTAGGGTCCTATCTACAGAAAAACTTTGACTCTGATTGTATAAGAGTTTATTCAAATAAGTCATGAATTTGCACATCACCTCTAAGTAGAAATGGACTGTCTTCCTCGTATTCCAATAGTATGGCTCGGGTTCTCCAGCTCACCAAACCAAGCTGGTTGAAGCACGTTCCAGAAGACTCCAGGAATTCCAGGGACTCCAGATACTCCAGACAGAGGCAGCTGGACTGTCTGGATTGACGGCAAGTAGAGATGTCTCGAACTCTGAGGCCCGGGTTGAACCCCGATGATCCAGGCGATGTTGTAGATAGTCATGTACTGCCTCAGCCCAATGAGACTGATAGGATTGATGTTCCCAAGGTCACTAGTAGCACTGAGTCCACGAAAACCTTGGATGATCAACTTACAAGCAGAGATCTTGATAATTGTACATCAAGACTTCCAACACTCCTAAAATGATATGAGTGGTATTAATAATTTTAGAGTTCATCACTAGGAAAATCTTCGTCTCTGAATAACGTTTGGCAACGAAAAATACAAGTCCCTTCTTGTGAAATTATAGTTAAACTCAAAGTTCATTACTGGCGAAGGTGCAAATCTTTGCCTAAACTCGAACGAAAAAAGACACAAGTCCATTCACTTGGAAGTCTGAATATATTTAAAGTTAATCACTGGTGAAATTCATAAAGTCTGAGTGACCACTGACGAAAACACAAGTCCATTCACATAAATAAATTCGTTGACGAAATTTATAAGTCTTTTAAACCAACACTGGCAAATGTACAAGTCTTTGAGTAAATGCAAATGAAATCCTAACTTTGTTCAAAGCCGTTGGAAAGTTAAAGTTCATCACTAGCAATGTTAATCAATCACTGTCTATTAGAAGAATGAGTTCCTCAACAGTTGCAAATATTCCACGTAAATAACACAAGTCCATTTTACGAACATTTAGAAAATCTCGAATACTCGTAAATAATACAAGTCCATTTAGTGAACACTTAGAAAAGTTTCAGTCTCGATGGCACGTAAATAATACAAGTCCATTCAATTAACACTTAGAAAAATTCCAACTTCGATGACACGTAAATAATACAAGTCCATTCAATGAACACTTGTAAATATTCTAAGTTCAATTACGAAGACTTAGAAAAATTTCTACACCACTCGAAGTCTTATGAGTTCACTTTATAGTACTTGGAAGAATCGTCTTCCCACACTTGTATAATGACAGAGTTCCACGATGATAGTAGCAGCAAGAGTGTCCCCGCTGACTACTCAGCTGAGACTGTGTGAATAGGCTATAGTAGGTCCTCCTTTTATTCGATTCGGGACGTCTACGTCATAATACGGTTTGATTGAATATCTCCCGAATCCCTCGATGGATTTGCTTGAAACTCGAGCATTGGGACGTTTAGGTGATCCCAAACAAGATGACATATCGCTCGACTCGCTAGCACAATTATTATAGAAATTTCAAAATTTTCTCCATCGAACTCACTAGAACAAGTAACGTGGAATCCAGAAAATACCAGTCAAGGCTGGTAACACGTGTTGAGACGAGCGGGCGGTCTAGCTAGCCCCTGTGGCTACGTCACAGCTCACAGTCGTCACACACTCGCTAGCTGGTCCTCGCTGCTGGTAAACAAACCAGGCGTGCTCGGAACATTATGCGTGGTAAATAAACTTAACTTATGCTCAAAAAAATACTTATGTACAGGTCGTAACCGGTACAATATCCAACTTAGTATCATGCAAGCTTCTACGAGGAATCAGAGACGCGCGTGAGGCCATGCGTTATCTTGGCGGAAAATACTATACCTTTTGCTAGTTCTAGTCTCCTTTGATGCATGTTTTGGGAGTATTTCATCTAACTAAAATATGCATCATACTTGATGGTATAGTAACTTCGGGGTTTCAAGGCGGGATCGGATGGAAATCCGATCAATGAAGCCGATTCAAATTTCGCCTGGCTGAGAACATAAGTGAATATATACCGATGAATATTTCGAAAGCCACCCTCAAACCGTTGATGTAGTAACATCATCTTTCCTTACAGTTCACTAATACTTTTATATGCCGGTGCCGCAGTATCTGCTCTGTGAAAGAGCAATAACACCACATTCTGAAATTTTGACTTTTACTCGTCCATGTTTGAATCTGGACAAGGAAAGCTAACTTCCGTTGACAGATGTTTAAACTTACTGAGAGACAGCCAAATGTCGCATTGTAAGTGGTTACACCATTCTATTTGTTTTCGAACTCTACGTCTGCTCTCGCAAAAGCACGAGAGCTTGGATGTTTACATGACTTTTGGTATTGTGATCATAAGCTGCGAAACCTGCTATTTTTCGTGGAATTTGAACGACAGAATTACTTTTTAAATTGAACATTTTGATCGGCTTCATTGATCGGATTTCCATCCGATCCCGCCTTGAAACCCCGAAGTTACTGAATCAAGGACAGGGGCTAGTTTACATAGAGGTGTGCATCTAATTCACTTCCAAATATTTATCATTTCACTTGGAATTGTTATCTTATATTTGCAAACATGTCAAATTGCTTGATTAGTTGTATGGTACAAACAAGTCACGTAATGCGAAATTAGCGTTCGTGAAAGACAATCAGTTATGTTTTTATATAATCTGAAACAGTCACTGTACCATCTGCAATTCAACATCGCACTTAGTGATCCAAGACCGGTTGGGTAGTTCAGTTGGTTAGATATTTGTCGCATGTGACACATTTGCCGGATAGCATTCTAGTTGCCAATTATCCGTGCACAAATGCCAGAGAACCTCGTTATATTTCTTCGTACGTTAAGGAACTTGTTTTCCGAAAGTAGTTCCTATCTTTGCCCTGAAGACGTATTGTCGTTGAAGGGATCATAATCACGTAGCAAAGTATAACATAGCGCTGCATAATTACGCATCGAAAACAACTTGTTTGGATAGTACCTCATTAACTCCAGACCACCTGTACTAATCGTACGTACGGGCGTGATGCCGAGTGACATCGCCACCGGCTTCTCACCTAGACGGCCACGATTCAAATCCCGGTCAGTGTTATGATATCCTTATAAAGAAAAGTGATGTAACTGTGATCGGATTCCACATTAAAATATGTGAAATACGAGCTCCTAAAGTAATAATTGGAGATACTGAACTACTTTGTTCAAAGCTAGGAATTTCGCAACCCAAGTTAAAGCGAAATCAAGAAGTTCGGTGCAGTTTAGGAAATATTCGCGTTATCTATATTTTTTTCGGCCAGCGTAATGTCTAACCTAAATAGGCTGTACATAGATGCTGCGAATTGGTACATCAAAGAAGAAACCTTTACCTGCTAATGTTTCTTGTCACTCTTGTCCAAAGTATTCGAAACTTCCCATGTATGTTCCGCTAGGCTTTTCTTTACACGTTTCAAACTTCCCTTATGTTAGACCATGTACGTCTCAATCTACGAACAGTTTTGGCCATATTGTTTTGTTTAGTCTAAATAATATTTGGAAGCTATCGAAAACTTTTCAACTCTTTTGCTTCGAGTACGCTGCTAATACTACCGTTACTACTGAGTGTAGGCACTTTAATTTTTAATTTGACGCCATGTAGGCTGTTTGCGCGTCAGTTTCGATGTTCCGTTTTATTGTACCAGATGTCAGACTAAACTGGATCTTTGTTGGTCGATGTGAGGCTGGGTTTTAATTAATTTTGTCAGGTAAACACCAACCGTGCCACCAGACATCTTTTACATGTCGACATCGTACTACATGGAGTGCCGTATGGATTTTTTTCGCCCTTCAAAATTACGACTAGCTCTACCGGTATTGAGCTCGCGAGCTGGTGGTCGAGAAGTAGACACTCTACTACTGATCCTTTCCAGTACGTTGCCTTCTCAACTAGGAATTATGTTTACTACGGAGGAAGCCAAACACAGTGTAGGCAAAATGAGATGTCATCAGGCCATCCCACATGTTTTATTCTGGTCGGATAGAGCAACAAAATACTCTCACTTAATCCAAGCAACGTGAATCAAACTTTCGGACAATTTGTAAACAGTATTATGTATCTTCTATGGTCAGTCAACGCCTAGGCAAATCTATTGGGCATTAAAAAAATAAATTTTCGAGGATACATTTATATTCGTACATTGTAGGTGTTCACTAAGGAAGATTTCAGAAAATTCCACCCCTAAGGGAATAAAACGGGGATAAAACCCTGAAAAACAAAATATTCATTCCTCCGAAATAGTTCGCCGGATAAAGTTGAAATTTCACTCTGGTTGTTCCTTTATGTAGTAGACGTTAAATAAGAAAAATCAGCTCTTAAGAGGTTAAATGAGGGTTAACACCCTAAAATAAATGTGTTCATTTCTCTGAAACAATTTGACGTATGAGATTGGAATTTCACATGATTGTTGCTACTATATGTCTTAGGTTTTAAAGAAAACAATTCACCCCTAACGGGGTTTGACGGGGGGGCTGATGATAGAGATGTTCATTTCTCTCAAACCGTTTGACATTTGAGGTTCAAATTTCACATGATGGTTGCTCGTGTATGTCTTAGATTAAAAATAAACACCCTTACAGGTTTTGACCGGTGGGTACGACCTGAAGATAAAAATATGCATTTCTCTGAAACTGTTTAACATACGAAGAAATATTCCCAATGGCGGTAGACCCTGTACTTATATTTTAAATCCTAGGTGTAAAATAGGAAATATATTAAAACATCCTACCTCTAAGGGGTTAAACGTGGTTAGCTCCGGAAACGAAATTGTTCATCCCTCCAAAACCGTTTGACGCACGAAGTTGTAATTTTACATTAAATTTTTCTTTTTATGTCATTGGTGCCATATCATATACTCAAAAGTATTTCTCTTCTAAGGGGTTCAGGTGGGGGTTGACTCTGAAAATCACAATATTCATTCTTACGAAACCGTTTCATGTACGAACTTAAAATTTGACACGAAGGTTGGTCATCTATGCCGTAGAAGTTAAATAAAAAATAAAACAAAATATCCATTTCTCCATTAATTGTTTTACGTACGAAGTCAAAATTTCACAGGTTGATTGCTTCTACGTCCTAGGTGTTAAATAAGGGTTTTGAAACAATCCAATTTATTGCATGGGGTTCAACTGAGTGTTGTATCCGAAAATAAATATCATTCATCCAAAACCGTTTGACGTATGAACTGAGGGTATATTTTATAGATTTAACAGACTGTGGACTCTCCAGATTTGAATATTTGAAACATAACTTCCATTGTAAAACAGTAGCAAAGCACGGGAATCTCCCCAGCGTTTCCCCTGGATGCCAAAAGACAAGTAAATATCTTTGAAATATTTCTTGTCGCTCAACAAATTGTCTAGCCGGAACACACTAAAGTAACGGTTTTAAAGAACAAGTGACAGAAATTGATATTTTTAAAAAAAAGATGAACCTGTGAGAATATATTCAAGAAATTTTTCCTGTTGTATTTGAAAGAGCCACATTAAATTACTGGGCGATGAGACATTTTATCTACTCTTGTAAGAGGACATCCTTGAATTATTTTAGCGTTGAAGATTGTTCGTAGAAAAGGATATTACTGTATGATAAGCAGTTGATAACTAACTTGATGTTGATTTTAGACTGGACCCTCTAGCATACGTATACCACACTGGCCAAGTGGCAGGTTTCAACCACCCGAGAGGCATCTCAGTTGACATGAAATTCATCTAAAAAAAATGAGGAAGGACCTGAAATATTGCCTGTTGACTTTTGGCACAATTTTATCAAATTTATTTTGTATTCGTGCAAGAATAATAGTGAAATGTTTAGAAATGAAAGCCTTCATTATCATGTAAAAATTTGAGTTGTCTGCTTGAGAAATAAAATCAGAGCTCTGTGTAGTTTTCATACCGCTAACATATATAGATCTCGTTCTCAGATTATTATTTCAAGAGCTGAGGGAAGAAGAAAGGAGTAATGGTTACTTCATGCAAGATAAAGCGACGGCACACACTGCTAATCGATCTATGGAGGTAATACGGGAAGTTTTCGAAGAACGTGTGGTTAATTATCCCCCTAGATCTCCTGATTTAAATCCCTGTGGGGGATGCTGAAGGGAAAAGTGTATGTGAACAACCCTCACACAAGTGAACTACAAAAGAACATTACACAAGTTATTTCGAGCATCACACGGGCTGAGATTCGGGGAGTGTCTGCAAACTTATTTACGAGGTGTCAGGTGTGTTTGTCAGCTGAGAGACAACATTTTGAACATCAAATGTAATGCCAGGTAGGTTTTAGACGAATAGTTTCACTAGCAATGGATTTCTATAAGTGTGAATTGCCATGAGTAGTGGGGAGGTAAAACGCGCATTATACCGGCTAGCGACGGAGTGTCATTGCGCCAGCCGTGCCGTGCTCTGAGTGGTGCTGCGGAAAGAGATAAAAAAAGACCCTGTATTTATCGTACCTTTACTTCCTTCTACAACGCTACAGATTTCTCTATCAGCTACGTAGAAGAAATATAAACAAAAAAAAACATTAAAAAGGTTACACTTGTCGAGTCTATGACAATGAACTTTAGCTACGTCAGCGCGGTGTTCTCTCTCTTGGATCGACACCCCCCCCCCCTCCCCCAACCATCCAACGGCTATCCTGTTGTTAGGCGGGGCAGGGGGACTCCACATATTCCCTTCCTTTCCTATCTTTTCCTTCTCCCCTCGCGGAATCCTGTACTGAGAGAGGGGAACAACTCCCAGGCTTCCCCGTCGAAACGCCAAACGTATGAGCCTCCCATCTCCTCCTTCCCTAAATTCAGACCAGACCTACCTTACTTGAGTTAGATCACTGGCTCTCCTGTCATTTCGTTGACACAGCTAGAAGAATTATCTTGCGAAACACCGTCACAACACGTCATTATGTCTTTACTCTGTTCATTTTATATATTCAGATATCATAACAAGCCACCGAATGTTTACCATTACCTAACGTCGCAATAAGAAGCAGACATAAAAAGACCCCATCATTCGTAACCCCTGTTAAACCCTTCACTCCTATAAATATTCCCTACTCTTAATTTCTTAATACACAATTACCTCACTGCGTTTAAATATTTACATACACTACCCGCACATTTCCATTCTTCCATAAGCTACAAAATAATTTTTTGTTCATTACCAGTCTGGCTTTTTTATCTGATTCTCACTCAATAAGTTTTCTCTCGGTCGTTTTGTTTCTTTACACTCAAATATCAGATGGTAATCCGCCCTCACTTCACCACATAAAATACATACCATTGTATCGTAATTTCTTATCCTGCCTTTATTCTTAATCAAACCCAACAACCACCATAAAAAACACTTCTCGCTAATAATGAGGTTACGGTAAAACAAATAACCTTCCTTAATTGATTAGCCATATTCTGTTACTCTGTATTCACTCCAAGCGTTCACGAAATAGCGTTACTCAGAGTTAACCTTACTAGTTACTCCCCGATACTCTACTCTACCCCAACTCTACTCGGAGTCGTATTTTGTGAACCCAGCCCAGAGGTGCTCAACCTGGGATTCGCGTCCCGCGACCACACAGCATATGTGAGCTGGCAAGCGATGAGGGTATGCACTTCAACCTCACCGGCGTTGTGGTTACGTCACAGGCCGTAAAGGTCGATTAGCAGTGAACGTTCATTTGCGTATTAAGGGAATATTGCTGTTTTTTTTCTTCATGGACAGAAATCCAGGTAAATTTCTGTGCAACTTAAGTTGTAAAAACTTGGTTATTTCTGTTCTATATTGACCGGAACGATAAACAGTTTACCGGTACCTCAAAATATTTTTGTATTGTAAGCAATTTATTATAATTTTCGCATTGTATTTTAAGGCAGGTGTGCTTTAGAAACAATCCCAATATAATGAGTAAAGTGAATAAGCTGGGGCCTGCTGTTACTTCAGTTATTGAAGCCCGTGATTCACCCAATAAAGTCATATTAAGCTATTTTTGCTCAAAAGAGAAACGCGAAAATAAGCTTCACGATGTGGGAACACTATTTGTTGGTATATACATAAGAGAAGAGAGTCTACCACCATCGTTAAAAAAACTGGTAACACAATTAAGTGATTTCTCCAAAATTAGACCGCGCTTTCTGTTTACAGTAGTGTCCAGAATGATACACCAGAACTGTTACGTTCTGGAATTGGGTTTTCTTTAGCGATTAATTCAGGTTCTCTTTGTGCGCTGACGACGGCCGTATTCGTGTCTGGAGAATAACAGTTCAACATTTCTCAATGATGACATTTCGATTTCAATTTTATATCTTGAATTTAAAATACTACTGCTTCATTTTATTATTATTATTATTATTATTATTTATTATATTATATTACACCAGTGAATCGGATTACAAGAAAACGATGTGAAGAAGTCAGTGTTTCTAGTTTTGACAGCGAGATCTCTAAGGTGTAATGCATAATACATTGTGGTCAATATTATTTGGTAAACACTTTGTTCTATTGAGTCCTGGAGAGAGTGGTTCTTGGACATTTCGTACCACTTTACCGGCTGATTACCTGAGAAGTGTCTGCTAAGGACTTTAATAAAATATTTAGGAGAAAACATTCCTTACCACTTGAAAGAGTGTCCACTACTGGAGCAGAAGCTTCCCCACAGTGTGACCACTACTGATGTTAACCTTCCGTCTGGCGCAAGTAATCTCATTGGCACACGTGTTAATTCTTATCTCGTATCCGTCATTCGCGGGGACCTAGCTACTTCCAGCTTTCAGTAGTTTCTGTTTCCACGTGTCCTTGACGGACATGTCGGCTCATATCGGCCATTTCATCAGAATATTTTATTTTACTTATTTAATAATGAAATAATACTCTAATCCTGGATCTGCGCGCTGGCCCGAAGGAAGACACGGACCCTTCGATATATCGGAGGCTCTTTCTGTCCGTTGTTGGCCGGTATCCAGGTTCAGTCGTTGTTTACACGGATGGTTCAAGGACAGAAACGAAGGTGGGCTGTGCGTTCGTTGTCGACAATGATAGGTTTCTTTTTGCTCTCCCGGAAACCTGTCGTGTGTACACAGCAGAGCTCTTTGCTATCTGTAAAGCTCTGAGTACACTTTCTTCTGCGTGCTGACTCCTTGAGCTCGCTACAGTCTATTGATACCTGTTTCCTTCGGCACCCTCTGGTGCAGCGGATCCAGGACCTACTGGCCGGGCGTTCGGATGCCGGCACCGGAATTACGTTCATGTGGCTTCCAAGCCACATGGGTGTAGAGGGAAACGAGTTAGCAGATAAGGCTACCAAGGAGGCAGTTACACTGCCCCCGTTGCCTTACAAGGTTCCAGCAAGTGATATTCGCACTCAGCTGAGACATCTGGTTGTGTCCCATTGGGGGATGGAGTGGCAGGCCATTTTACTTCCAAATAAGCTGAGAGCGATAAAAGGAACAACGAAGATATGGAGGACTTCCCTTCGGGCTTCTCGGAGGGAAGCAGTGGTATTATGTCGTCTTCGAATCGGCCACGGTATACTAACACACTCCTATTTATTGAAAGGAGAACCTCCTCCGGTGTGTACTTGCGGCGATCATCTTACCGTGGCACACATCCTTACGGAGTGTGTGGACCTGGTAGATATGCGCCGTAGGCTTAATCTCCCGAGTACAATCTTCCTCATCCTGCGAGATGACGAACAGTCAGCAGACCTCGTCCTCCATTTTAAGAGGGATAGTGGTCTTTTTTTTTTTATCGTGTGTAATGATGTCCTTTGTCCTAGTATATTTGTGTTAACTGCGCTTTTATCCCATTGACCTCATTTTAGTTTGTGTTGCGTATTTTAATGTGTTATTTTAACGTCTAACGTAGATTATATATATCTGCACTTCCACACATTGCCTTATTGCTTTGTTTCCTGTATTTCCCCTTACTTTATTAGAAAATAAGACATTGCGAATTATATCCACTGATTGTTTTAATCTCATAATAATTTTTCATCACCATTTATTTTAAACTCCAGTCAGTGGATACATTTTAAAATTTTAATTATCGTATCATATATCATATCATATCATATCATGCCGTCCATCTCGTTCCATTAGGAGCCGATGACCTTAGATGTTAGGCCCCTTTAAACAACTAGCATCATCATCATCATCATCAAATAATGCAGTGGTTTATACATATTCACAATAACAGTAATATTATCCATCCTTGTGCTCGTCAGGCACATTGCGCCCGAACGCGACGTATATTTATATTGTATTGTTTTGTTTCAGGATTTATTCACGTTGTAAGGAAATACTACAAGAACCTGAGTTTATTGGGTTGTACATTTGTGGGCTAGCATCTTACAGCTTTTTATTTACGTAAACATAAGTGATAAGTATAGTGTGAAGGGCAGTTATCAAAATAATACAGAAGTTTTCTTCAGCAAATGTTGTAAATTATTTTTGTTTCTGATTTCTAAAGTGTGTGTGTCATGCTCATTACGCCCGCTGGCGTGGAAATGGAATTCCAATTTGACACCAGGTGGTACGGATTGTCCTGGAGTAAATATTTGGGGATTACGGGAAAACCGTTCGCAGGTAGATAATGGCCTAGTGGTACGAAAAGTCCTCAAACATCAAGTGGTACGGAATGTCCGTGGTACGAAATGTCCGGACACCACCAGAGACGGAGCAGGAAACGGGAACGAGATTACAGTACAAGATAACATCGCTCAGCGACGTCGTCTCAACAAATCAAGCCTGCGCTCTCGTAGAGTAGCTTGGGATCAATAAGGTTGCCAAGTTCCTCAACTAAAATAAAACCGCTATTCTTCAGATACTATGTCATTAAAGTTTACATCCTCTATCAACAGGATGTGAAAGCTACCATGTCCGTATATTGTATTGAAATAGAACTCTATATTACAGAGCTACGTAATTTTTAATAGACTGACGAAGAAAAAAAGTAAAAGAAGCCGGTTGAGTTTTGAAGTTTATTAGGTGCTCGCCCGATGGTCTCAATTTTTCGGTGTCGATTCTTAGATACTCGTCAGTCGCCATTATGAATGCTTAAATACGAGAGAGAATCTACCTCTTTCACGGTAAATTCCGGCGCTTCTATATTTCTTTAGATAATCCGCAATTAAATCGGCATTAAAATGTTTTCTTTAATTACTGAGATCTCTTCTACTAATGTTTTTATAAAATGAAATTTGGAGATGAAAAATATTCTCGACCATAGAAAACCAATTGGACAAGGACGATCAATGACAGATTTGCTATACTTTTATAGTGTACAGTTTTTAATCTTCTAGTCACTGTTTACAATATTTGCATTAATATTAGAAGTAGAATTAAGCTCTAATACGTGACGGAATACTGTGCACTAAAATCAAAACACCTATACGAAGTCGTGCTATGATGTTTATTTTCACAGTGTGCATATCTTGCACAATATTAATTATATGACTATGTCATCTTTCATTAAAGTACGTAGAGTACGAATGGGTCATGTGATATGCTGTATTCATTCACCCAAGTTTTAGCAAAATTTGTTTAAAAAAAATATATATATATATATATATATATTTTATTTTGGCTTTTGGCCATACAGCCAGCTTATAATATATTGTACAACATCAACATGTATGACACTGATCAATGTTTGTGCACGGAAATGTAATTACTAATTAGATACACACTGTGAAGACACCAGTAGATGAAATGAATAATCAAGGTGTGGTAAGGAAGCTCTGTCACACAGTATGTCTATATCACTTCGTAATGTATTGGATCTGATCGCTGATAACTCTAAATCTTGTAGAAGCCGGGCGGTGATTGAGTAAATTGTGTTGTTGAACGGCGTTAGTAGTGCCAAGTCCGACTCGTTGGCTGAATGGTCAGCGTACTGGCCTTCGGTTCAGAGGGTCCCGGGTTTGATTTCCGTCTGGGTCTGGGATTTTAACCTTAATTGGTTAATTCCAATGGCTCGGGGGCTGGGTGTGAGTGGCGTATTCAACATTAGAAATCATCCTAGGTAGGGCCCTCATCTTCACAGACATGCAGGTCGCCTAGTGACCGGCGCCAGAATATGGAATTCTCTGCCAGCTCAGGTCAGAGAAACTAGCTCTTTACAAAGATTTAAGGTCACCTGGCGAGACTACCTGCTGAGGACAGCTAACTGAATGGCTGAAGTATGAATGTGTGCGCGCCTGGGGATTAGTCATTATTAAGTGTTTTTACTATTAATTAGTTTTATTATAATCTTAGTAATGTATTTAAATTTATTCTCAGTTCTATTAATTTTTGTTTGGTTTTAACTATTTTAAATGTCTCAGTATTTTATTGATGATTTTGATTAGTATGTGGTTAAGTAGAAGAGAGGGCCTCGAGCCCTAACTTCGCCACTGAAAAAAAGGCATTAATAAATAAATAAAAATAAATAAATAATAGGCCGTCTACTAGAAAAAGACCTGCACCAGGCCTCTCCGGAGGCCATACGCCATTATTATTATTGTTAGTAGCGCCAACAAACGTGATGGCAGTGGAGTTCCTAACTGAGTGAGTTGTGCATATAATCTGTTCTGTGCTGTAAAGTGATCTCTACATACTAAAATGATGTACTTTAAACCTGCGACGCATGCTGCTTATGGTAGTGTTGAAGGGTCATATACCAGAGGGATGAGTCGAACACACTTATTCTGTAAAGATGACTAGGGTAGTACCCGTGTCCTAATCCCATGCGGATTTAATTTAATTTCGTGCGGCTATTTCTAGCCGGGTGCAGTCGTTTTAAGACAGACCCTCCAATGAGGGTGGGTGGCATCTGCCATGTGTAGGTAACTGCGTGTTTTAGCCATGGAGCCGGACATCCCATACGGATGATAGTGTCAGATGTCGTCGGCTGAACTAGGGGTCTTAGGTATTGTACCGTAGGTTCCAGAGCGACGTAGTGTCGTCCTTGTCGTCCTTTGCTCAAGCGCCCTATATACATAGGAACATGGTTCGGCGAACTTGGTTCCTGAAGTTGGTTCGCGAACCAAGTTCGCTTCTGTTTCGCCTCACACACGTTCATCCAGCACGACGAACTCGGTCTCACACTTATGAAAATGGGCGTTTTGAAAGTTGCGGCTGCTGTTATTATGCTTGAGGAATTGGGTTGTTTTAGGAAGAAAAGGAGTATGTGGTGTAAGAATTGGTTACGGGAAAGAGACAAGTAGTCGCATATAAATCTTTTTATTATGCTCAAAGACACAAGTGAAGAAGACTTTCAAACTTTTCTGTGAATGCCAGATATGGATTATATAAATTTGTTAAAAATGATTGTGCCATTGATAGCAAAGCAATCACTGCAGAAGCACGGCTCGTAGCTACACATTGGTACTTGGCTACGAGAAGATTTAAAGCTTCAGCGGCAGTTTCTCCCCAAACTCTGGGAAAGAAAATTCCAGAAACTTGAAAAGCTATCTGCGAGGTTCTCAAGAACGAATATCGAAAAGTGAGTATCCGGAGTATTGTATTCTCTAGTTGAAGTACTGTAAGATTATTATTATTATTATTATTATTATTATTATTATTATTATTATTATTATTATTATTATTTCTGATAACGTGTTAGATTAACCTGGTTAAGTTCAACGAACGGAGTATGTCCCCAACTTTGCCAGAGTAAATAAAATAAACACAATATCCGTTTACCAACCTATATTATATTTATTTTTCTTATTTTCACGTGCATAATATTATGTGTAACTTGTGACTTGAACATCAGTGTTGTATTTCGACTTTCGTATTTCCTCTTGGTCGGTGAGAAATGAAAGAACGAGCGAGTTGGCCGTGCTGTTAGGGTCGCTACCTTTGTAATTCTAGTTCTTTACCATCCTTCCGTCGCCGAAAACTTTCGATATGTTAATGCGACGTTGAACCAAGTAGCAAAAAGAAAAAAGCATGAAGTAACACAATTTTGGTACATAAACACTTTCTTGGGACGACTTATTGACGTTCCTCGCTTACCTCCGGAAACTTTATTTCAGCGAATTAACTTTCGCAGTAAAAATTGAGGCATCTTCTCTTGAGTCATTCTTAGCAGCACCAGTAATGCCTATTCCCGCTTATATCTGTTCGCGAGCATGGATTCCTGTCGAGTTGGAAAAACTTGGTTCGTGGAGTGGCCAGCAATGAACCCTGTTCGCGTGTGCGTAGTGGGTGGTCTGAACGTTGTCTTCTTGTTCACCGTACAAACCGTTCTGATCGGCTGAGTTGATATGCGACCAAGTATTGGCAACAAGCTGTTGATAAGTACATTGGACTGGATAGCAGGCACTGCGACATTCATGCATCGTAGCTACTTTACGAATTTTATAGGGCCTTCCAGGGGCTTTCCTTGTCTTTACATAGTAAAGTACACCGAGCTCGATAGCTGCAGTCGCTTAAGTGCGGCCAGTATCCAGTATTCGGGAGATAGTAGGTTCGAACCCCACTGTCGGCAGCCCTGAAAATGGTTTTCCGTGGTTTCCCATTTTCACACCAGGCAAATGCTGGGGCTGTACCTTAATTAAGGCCACGGACGCTTCCTTCCCACTCCTAGCCCTTTCCTGTCCCATCGTCGCCGTAAGACCTATCTGTGTCGGTGCGACGTAAAACAACTAGCATAGTAAAGTACAGTCAATACAGGCACAGATAGGCTATAAACGGAAATATGTATTGCTGGTACTACTAAGAACGACGCAAGAGAAGTTGCCCCAGGCAGATTTAGCGTTTTTAACAGCGAGAGTTTCCGTAGGGAAGCGAGGAAGGTCAATAAGTTGGGAAATAAAACGAGTTCGTCGCAAGAAAGTGTGCATGGATCAAAATTGTGATACTT
Source organism: Anabrus simplex (assembly GCF_040414725.1). Taxonomy (NCBI): domain Eukaryota; kingdom Metazoa; phylum Arthropoda; class Insecta; order Orthoptera; family Tettigoniidae; genus Anabrus; species Anabrus simplex. The sequence continues at coordinate 952,756,003 of NC_090265.1, read as the reverse complement.
CAGCGTTTTTTCTTTTGCTTAACGTCGCACTAACACATCGAAGGTTTTCGGCAACGGAGGGATAGAAAAGGGCTAGGATTGGGAAGGTAACGGCCGTGGCCGTAGGTGCAGCTCCAGCATTGACCTGGTGTGAAAATGGGAAGCCACGGAAAATCATCTTCAGGGCTGACGACGGTGAGACTTGAACCTACTATCTCCCGAATGCAAGCTCACAGCTGCACGACCCTAACCGCACGGCCATTTCGCACTGTCTTCTTTCATTTCTTACCGGCTAAGAGGAAATATGAAAGTCGAAAACCAACAATTGATGTTCCAGTCACAAGTTCCACTTATTACTATGTATACTATACTTCATAACTTACCATGTATGTGAAAATGGGAAGAAAGTAAATATAGTATAGGTTGGTAAGGGGATATTTACATAGGCCTACTCAAGGGCGTTGCTGGGGCGGGGTGGGGGGTAGTGGGGTTAGAACCCTGGGTTGTGGCTGCGTAGCCCTCTCCTGGTGGGTCATCGTCGTCGTCTTCCTGGTGCGGTGGCGTTGTCTGTTTCCTGTCGATGGCGGTCTCTTCTCGGCGGGGGAAGAGGCTTCATCCTGGTGGTGGCCCTCCTCCCGGCCTGGGGACCATGGTGTCGGGGTGGCCCCGCTGCAGCGCCGGCTTCTCCTTCCTCCTGGATGGCGGCGGCGTCGGTCGTCCCTGTCCTGTGGGGCGCACACCGATGTCTGTATCGTGAAGGAGGCGGAATCAGGTCGTAAGGTCTGGGTAGCAGCCTCTGTACACCCGGGGGCGTCCGTCTCTGCGCTGCCTTCCTTCGTCCGGGGCGCCTTCCTGGTCTGCGACCGCGTGGTGGGCCCATTCTGGTTGGCCCGCGCAGGTGGTGGATGTTCCTGGTTGACAGCCTTAGGAGTCTGCGTCCATTTCGAAAAGTGGCGCAGTTCGACCTGTGACGCGCCGTCACGACGCTCAGGAGCGTCGCCGTCCTCGTCGGTCCTCGGGTTTGGTGGAGCCAAGAAGCGTGGATCCGTGCCCACCTGCTTATGCTCCAGCATCCTGGCTGTCTGCGTTTTGGCGGTAGTCGTCTCCTGTGACGTCTGGGTGGCCGCCTCATGGCTGCCGATGTCGGCTGGGGTTTCTTTCATTCCTGGTATCCGGGTAACCTGGAAGTATTTAGTAAGCCACCTCTCGTTCAAGCCGAAGCTGTCCGGGTCCTTATGGCTTATGATTAGCGCCCAGGGCAGGGCATCCTCGACAAGATTTACCGGGTGTACCGCACCTCATTACTTTACTGATATCGCATTCCTTACGATGTCGTAGATCAGTCAGTTGTGACTGGTTAGTATTCTCTATACCTAACTTGGTGTGTAGTTCATCTCGATTAGACAGATGCCACCTCATGTAACGGAGGATTGCCAAAGCATTTCTTTCTAGCTTATCTTCGATTCGTGTGATCTCTGATGTGGGGACAATAATGGCATGGATAAAAAGGATGGATACGTTAGTCTACGAGATATACCGAGCTCGATAGCTGCAGTGGCTTTAAGTGCGGCCAGTATCCAGTATTCGGGTGATAAACCCCACTGTCGGCAGCCCTGAAGATGGTTTTCTGTGGTTTCCCATTTTCACTCCAAGCAAATGCTGGGGCTGTGCCTTAATTAAGGCCACGGACGCTTTCTTCCCACTCCTAGCCCTTTCCTGACCCATCGTCGCCATAAGACCTATCTGTATCGGTGCGACGTGAAGCAACTTGCAAGAAAAAGTCTACGAGATTATTTTCATCTCATATAAATGGTATTTCAGAAAGATTCATACTTTACCTTGTATGGCTCTCTCAGTTCAGAGTCAATGAATATGATTACTTAGAAACAGTGTAATTGATTTCTTCAATCTCCAGGTATTTATCCTATTTATCCTTCTTTGGCTTGCCATAGTTTTGCTGGGTTTGTTTACTGAAAGATCCCTGTTCTGTGTATTATTATTTTATTTATTTGCTGCAGACTTATTTCAGTGTCCTTCCTTTCCTTCATGTCTGCTTATTATGTTATCGTTCCTACGTTGAGCGAAAGGTAGCACTGATCCGATGGTTTCGTGTGTGTGATGAGTTTGTTTGTGGTTTTTGATTGGAGACCTTTTATTTCTCTTCGGCTCCGGCGCTGGCTTGAGCTTATGTTCTGTAATATGGTTTAACGCTTATGCTGTACAATTCATGTTCGCCTTGATATGCGACATGAATGCGTGTCATGCGCCGTGTAAGTTATTTTGGTTATGGTGTCAACTGGGTGAGCCAGGCCTATTTGCGGCGAACTAGATATCTGATCTGTGCTCTCAGATCAAGCTCATGAGCCATTGGCTGAATCTTGTCATGCTGTTAAGATTCTTATCGTAACGTGTCTTGATATTATATTGTTTATTCATTCTGCTTCGCATATTTGGTCTGTGTGTGTGTGTGTGGGGGGGGTTATCGGACCAGTGTTTTTTCAGTATCTTATGGATATTTGCTTTTATCATTATTCTTATTTTATCTCGCTATTGTTTCCGGCTTGCTCAGCCGATTTGCATGCTTATTTCGAAATTTTACTCTCATTTTACTTGTTGCATTTGACTAATGTTTGTTTCCTTTTCTGCGAGCATTGCTTCACTGGAGTTTTGGATTTCTGGGAATACAGTCTCTATGGAGATTGTTGGGAGCCATGTTTCTTTTTATAAAAGCCTTGACTTTATCTTGCAAGCCGTGATAAAAAAAATTCTTTTGTGAAAGCTGCTACTTTCACCCTCTTTATGACATCTGGTTCTAAGAAAGAAATACTTTGGATCACGTTTCAATTACCAGTGTCTGGTAATGATTGAATATATATATATATTACTTTTCATGATACCTCTGTTGCGACAGTGTAAAATTTCATGATATCCTGTTTGATGAGTCAAACGACTCGAATGCGATTGATATATCTTCACAAACTATGTATGCGAGTCATATCTTAATCGTTTCTTGCTAAGCTGATGTTAATAAACCTTATTCGTTTTAATTGACCTCTGCTCTACGTTATTGTCTCTCTGCTTTGGGGACATGCCTTTTACACTTTGTTCCTTTAGTCTGAGGCCCGGATTTAGCTCCTGGCAGTTTCTAGCCAGTTTCGATCGACCCAGAGTAAATAGGTACGTATGTGGTGTACGGGTCAGTTCCTCCGTCTTCCCCCTGAAGTTTATAGAAGGAGTATCGTGATGGCGAGAAGCTCGTAGTGTCTCCCGTTGCCCCGTCGGTGGTACACCAATAGAGCCGAGAAGGAGTGCTTCAAGATATCGGTTCTGGCGTGAAACCTCCGAATGAACCTCTCTGCTATGGCCTCGTAGTCAAAGTCCTCTGGGAGGACTAAGCGTAGCTCCGCCTTTCCTGCTTCTACCTAAAATAAACGCTTGAAAAGAGAGTTAGCACTGAGAAGTGCTGCCTGACAAGGCTCTTTTGTGTGTACTTAATAGTACACAGCTATAGACGGTGCTCTCTTGAGAATGTACTAAACAGTACAAGTTGCCTGGCGAGGAGAGTGACTCAGCGGGAAGCACGTACGTCCGCTCGCTGTGACTGCCAACCTGCTCCTCTTCTTTCTCCATGCCTTTTCCTTCCCATTCTTCCAGCAGCTGACCGAGGCATTCCATGACGTTGACAGCCTCCTTGTCTGAATAGCGGCCCCACCTGAAATGCACTATCAGCGCCGGGAGGGCCGGGTTCAGGGGCTCGGTCTTGGTGTGAACTTTCCGTACGAAGGCCTGTACTGTGCCCGTGTAGTCGAAGTCCTCTGGGAGGTCCGAGCATATCGTCGCTATTCCTGCTGATACCTGAAATAAATACCGTGAAAGAGAGTTAGCACTGAGAAGTGCTATTAGACAGTGTAGTCAGCTTCTGGCCCTCTCTTTTATACCCTGAGCTGGGCGTGACATACGAGTCCACGTAGTTCTGAATTGAATCAACCGCTGTTTTAGCCTATTGTAAACTATCTGAAGCTTACAAATGACTTGCAGTGCAATTGATTGTTGGTCTATTGCATTTATATACCTTGAGTTAAAGCAAATCTTGTATAACGGCATTTTAATCGTATAAATTGATTAATAACTTGGTACTGGTTGACATGTTACCTGACGTCAGCCGGGAGTGAGTGTCAGGTCTGTCACGAATGTTGCTCGCTCAGCTTTTCACTCTTAAGTTAATGAAAATACTTCATGATTAAAGTTTATTACATCCACTCTACCGGCATTGAGGGTACATAAGAGGCAGTGACGTCGGACAAATTCTCTTTACGTGTTATCTATGACCGTAACCATGGTCAAGAATAATATCATCGAAACGTTTCATTTAATACGTCAGTCCTGGAGTAATTCGGTACGGCATAATTTATTTCACAGTGAGCTCCTTCGCAGCAATTTTTGCTTTTTGCCTGCATTGTTCTGTTTAGTGTTAACATGAGCACATGTTTTGACTAGATTGACTATTATAATTAGTGTGCATCCTGCATCAGAAGGACCACTCAGAAATAGATTTTAGATATTGTCGTGAGATTGATCACTTGTAAAGGAAACGAACACTCATAAGGTAGTTTGTACAAGTGAATGAATTTTGCAAAGTACTGTACACATTCAGAAGATTAATCGTGTGTGCAAGGCGTGTGTTTTGTGAGAGAATCCTTTCATATCCGCCTGAAGTTTGCGAACCACCTTGTTGTAATCAGCGGGAGTGGTGTTTGCCGAGTTAATGGCGATGTAATATTGCTGTTAGCCACCGCAGCTGCTACCTACATGTATGGTTCACACACATATACGAGATCCTTCTCTCTGTAGGGTAGTTTTCTTGTATGAAAAGTACATCACTTCCTTGCGATCTTTTCGCTCCATTAACTTGAGTGCCTCATTATTGTTTAGGCCTACCTTTAGCCCCTTTTATCATTGTCACCACTTTGGTTTTAGATGCTTTGCTTTTATTCACTGGTCGAATCAAGAGTATTAACGTCTCTTTTCCAGACAGGTGTAGACACGGATGAGTGTGATAGATTCTGCACGATGCGCTAGGAAGTAGGTGAAGCGCTGTTAATTTAAGACGGATCACAGGAAGATGGATTCTATTCCATAAGTTGAATTGTATATATCAGCAAATATGTTCATAATGCTGATTCATTTCTTGTGGCAATATTAGCTTGGTGCAGCTGTCGTAAAGCAGACCCTCCATTGAAGGTGGACCACGTCTACTGTGTATTAGAAATGTTCAGTTACTGTGGTGGATGGTAGTGTTGTGTGTGATTTGTTAGTTGCAGGAATGTAAAGGTGAGCACGAACACCCAGTCCTCGAATCAAGGAAATTAACCGTTCATGATTAAAATCCGATGACCTGGCCTGGAGTCTAACCCGAGACCTGGAGGCTCGAAGACCAGGACGCTGACTAGTTAGTCACGGACCTGGACTTAATAATATTGACGATAGAGCCTACTGGTTCTTGTGATGGGTAGGTATTCTTTACGTTCGTCTCGCATCTGTGGAGACCGATAACCAAGATGTTAGACCCTTTAGAGCAACAGATAAGAAGAAGAAGAAGAAGAAGAAGATGGCTTACCATCTGACTAAAAATGTCTGTAACAAAGGATCTATATCTCTGAATGCAAAAATCAAACACTATTGCACTGTCATCCGGCCAGAGGCTCTTATATGCAGCGGAATGTCTCGCCATGAACAAAAAAGGCATGATGGAGAAATTGGAGGCCAAGGAAAGAAAGGTTTTGAGGAAAATCTTAGGTTCAGTCAAAGACAACGGCGAGTTTAGGAGACGGCATAACCAGGAGTTGTACTCACATGTGGAGAAAATAACCGACGTGATACGAAAAAGGAGAATTACATTTTATGGGCACATGGCCCGAATGAAATCAACACGGTTAACCGACCGCAATTTCACTTTCCTCCAAGGGAAAAAGGCAAAGGGGGCATGGTTCAGTGAGGCACAGAAAGATCTGCAGGAGATTGGGATCTCATTTGAAGATATCCAGGAGCGTGACCCACTTAAGAAAAAACTCTAAGAACATCAGAGTTTCCAACCAAAGCCGAAGATGAAAACTGGAAAGGCATGGACGAAAGAGCGAAAGGAGCAACACCGTATACGAATGAAGGAAAACTGGACCAACATTAAAGCTCAAGGGAAACAGTTGAAATGGCGTGGTCCTTAGTTGGCCGAAACGAAACAAGAAGGAGAAGAAGAAGAAGAATTGCACTGGCGAGAGTTAAATAATTCCAGTCGCTCAGCCTATTTTCATTTTTAACCTGTAGAGTGTATACGAATTGTCTGGGTCCTTGGCTGAATGACCAGCATTGAGACCTTCGGTTCAGAGGGTCCTGGGCTCACCACAGAAGCACGCAATAGTAAATATATATATCTAATTTAGGAATGGCATCAGGAAGGGCATCCGGCCGTCAACTGGGGAGAAGTCTACATGTACGACAAATTTCGAGCCTGCGACCAATCCAAATGTGGGGAAAAGCGATGGAAGAAGTGGTAGTACACTCTGTATTATCGTCGTCCAAAATGCAACCTGATCAGAATATTAGTAGAAAGCATCATAGTAGTGTTGTTGGGTCAAGTATACCATTCTGGCGAAATTGTTAACAATTCTACCAATCCTCTAAACTGATATTATCGTCGCCATAAGACCTATCTGTGTCGGTGCGACGTAAAGCATCTAGCAAAAAAAAAAAAAAAACCCTGATATTATTTTTCGAAGTAGTTCTTAACTCGTATTCACACATTCGAAATAATTGATTGTTCAAACTATTCATGTTGACTGTAATGTATAGGTATTATTATGTTAAATAATATTACTGTATATAACGAAGTAATTTACTGTTTATTTATTTTTAGAATTTTTTTGTAAGTGGCTTTACGTCGCACCGACACAGATAGGTCTTATGGCGACGATGGGATAGGAAAGGCCTAGGATTTGGAAGGAAGCGGCCGTGGCCTTAATTAAGGTACAGCCCCAGCATTTGCCTGGTGTGGAAATGGGAAATCACGGAAAACCAACTTCAGGGCTGCCGACAGTGGGATTCGAATTTACTATCTCCCGGATGCAAGCTGACAGCCGCGCGCCCCTAACCCCACGGCCAACTCGCCCGGTTAAGTGCTGTTACAGGTGACTCACACTCTCTCTCCATTGATAGTGTTTCTTCATTAGTACCTTCAGAATCTAACAGTTCCAGGCCGCCACCTCCAAAGAAGTCTAGGCAAGTACTACTAGTCTACCAGAAACAGAAAATACCAAGCTACTTCTATCAGCGAGCTACAGAAACCGGTTTCGCTGGAACAATTAAAATTAACCCTTTCACTCCGGCATAGCCCTCTGGACGCGAGCAGCGAGTGGCTCACCAGCCCGTTGTACGGAATACTCTTCTCGCTCCACTCTCCCTTCCGCAGTCGTCCCGTGACGTAAGGAGAGGATAGGCAGAGTTTTAATTTTATTTTATTTGAAATGCACATTCGGTGAAATTCTTATGGTCATATTCTTAGAACTTTTCACTCTGCTAGCATTGTCTGCTGAACTTTTCAGCTGCGTCGAACTGAAGTTTCTTCGGATTCAAGTTCTCCTGTTTCCAATTTAGTTTTCTGCTCGATTGTTCAGGCACCTGATCTTCATCCTCACTATCATCTTCAGTCGAATCGTCAAAGTAGGCCGACCTTTTAGATGACGAAAATGTTACTTGAGTAGAAAACGTGCCTGAAATATAAGGTGTGATTGAAGTCGTTCCATCAGCAGAATCAGATGACAAATTAATAACTCATCGTCATCTTCTTCAAAGTCACTACCCAATATGAGGGCAAGAGCTTCTTCCGCAGTATATCTATCCTCCGTCATCAGGACTTTCACAATTTCAAAGTGATTGAAAGCTGAGTCAAGAACAACAAGCACGTCAGCACAAGGGAGCAACTGGGCGCGAAGTGAGTAGCATACCAGACATATTCCTTTCGTCTTTAAACTACAGTGACTGTATGTACAGTGTGGCCAACGAGTGCTTCATTCTGATTGGCTCCGCCATGTTTTAGCCAAGTGTCCTGTCAGCTGATTTAAACGTATGTATTCCGCACGGGGTAAAATCCCTCTTTATACAATTTCAGCGAAGTACAGGCTACCTGTTTCAACCTTAATTCAACCGAAAATCTATTTTTATTAAACACTGAAGATTATTTAGTATTATTAGTTTCGAAATGTGTGTTAATTTACGTATTTCTGAGACAATTACGCCAGGCTGCTATGCTTATGGATGCGGAAACAGATCCGGAAAGGGTTTTAAAATGAAATTGGGCAATTGCTTGTTTTCAGCTCTGAAAGTAGCACGTTATAAGACGCTCCCAGCAACGAGTAGAGTTGTCGCATGCATTGAAATGGTAACAGTAATAACAAAATGAGTTAGTAATTTTATGGAGGCTGGTAAAACCAGGAAAGAACAAGGAGTAATTCCCAGTTTTACGGGAATGAAAGATAAAGGATCAGCAGTCAACAACAACATTTATTATAATCTTTCAGAAAAAACAACAATAAATTGTTTGAATAATTTGATCCATGATTAAATACGAAATTCAAGTGACGTACACCTAGCCTTGAGCCGAACTGACCACCGGCCGTGCACATGATAGTGATTATAAATTGAAACTGAGAAAATTCAGAATTATCTGAATATTGCTTTAAATGTGAAAGGCTGGTGCAAGCCAAACCAGTACTGAAACTTTACATAGTAGTAAATGAATATTCAAAACCATCAAATGACAAGGCTAAATAGAAAAAAACATGGGTTGCTTTAACAATAGATTGAAAAAGACACGAAAGTTAATAACAAACTTGAGGCAGACTTGCAACATTAAATTCTCCACCGGGGAGATCACATTAATAATAATGAAAACATTGAGCTGTCAGATTAATAGTCCAACACTGCAGTGTAAAATTCAAATCCTTTTAGGCAAACCAGCTCACTAGGAAATGTCATCTTCTAGATCAGACATGCCGACAAACGTATATTAAAAGTGTCCATAAAAGTAAAGCAGAATGCTAACTCCAAGCTGGCATTAATGAAATTTAATAGAGTTGAATTGCTGAACAGGCCAGCTGGTGCGAAGTAGAAGGTACTCGGCTGGACATAGTTTTGTTTATACAGGAGGGCAAGCCCGTGTCAACGGCCCCAATCAGGGCGAAGTGATTACATGTCATGAGAAATGCCGCTTCCAAACACGCGGCGAGGCTTGCAGGCTGGGTGTGTAGTCCCCATGGACGTTGCTGCGAATTGACAGTTCTAGCGGGCTGCCCGAAGCAAAGTGAGGAGCCAAGTCCTCACGGCGAGTCCTCAAGTCGAGCCTTGGAACGGAGTCCAGGTTCGGAATCTAGTGCAGAGTGCAGAGCAGAGCAGAGTGGAGTGGAGCATGTTGAGTAGCAGTCCTTAAGAAGCACTGCAGAATATTCCAGATTCAACAAAAAGTAGTGCCTGCAAGACACTAATTACTAAAAAGTACATGAGAAACCTTACCAAAAACTACAAAATAATAAAAAAAGAGAAGTCCAGAAAGAATATTCATAATTTCCATACAATCAATAATATAATAAAGGCAAGGGAAAAAACAGAAATAACCAATGAAAAAATAGAAAGACGCGGAAGAACACATTCTCGGTACCAGAAGGAGACAAGTTACCGGTGACGCAAGCAGTCATGTGAAGGTAATGTGACCAATCAAGAGGCGACGTAAAAATGACGTAGGTTAGCGAAGCGAAAGGAAGAAATAAGCAAACAGTGTTCGTATGACCTGTAACATGAGTGCACGCCAAGGGAAACTTGTTATAAATCAACGAAAAATAACTACATATACATTATCATTATAGACTGTTATGCCTTTCAGCGTTCAGTCTGCAAGCCTCTGAGAATTTACTAAACGTCGCCACAATCCTCGATTTGCAACTAGTGTTGTGGCTTCATTTAGTTCTATACCTCTTATCTTTAAATCGTTAGAAACAGAGTCTAACCATCGACGTCTTGGTCTCCCTCTACTTCTCTTACCCTCCATAACAGAGTCCATTATTCTCCTAGGTAACCTATCCTCCTCCATTCGCCTCACATGACCCCACCACCGAAGCCGGTTTATGCGTACAGCTTCATCCATCGAGTTCATTCCTAAATTAGCCTTTATCTCCTCATTCCGAGTACCATGCTGCCATTGTTCCCACCTGTTTGTACCAGCAATCATTCTTGCTACTTTCATGTCTGTTACTTCTAACTTATGAATAAGATATCCTGAGTCCACCCAGCTTTCGCTCCCATAAAGCAAAGTTGGTCTGAAAACAGACCGATGTAAAGATAGTTTCGTCTGGGAGCTGACTTCCTTCTTACAGAATACTGCTGATCGCAACTGCGAGCTCACTGCATTAGCTTTACTACACCTTGATTCAATCTCACTTACTATATTACCATCCTGGGAAAACACACAACCTAAATACTTGAAATTATCGACCTGTTCTAGCTTTGTATCACCAATCTGACATTCAATTCTGTTGGATTTCTTACCTACTGACATCAATTTAGTCTTCGAGAGGCTAATTTTCATACCATACTCATTGCACCTATTTTCAAGTTCCAAGATATTAGACTGCAGGCTTTCGGCACAGTCTGCCATTAAGACCAAGTCGTCAGCATAGGCCAGGCTGCTTACTACATTTCCGCCTAACTGAATCCCTCCCTGCCATTTTATACCTTTCAGCATATGATCCATGTAAACTACAAACAGCAAAGGTGAAAGATTACAGCCTTGTCTAACTCCTGTAAGTACCCTGAACCAAGAACTCATTCTACCATCAATTCTCACTGAAGCCCAATTGTCAACATAAATGCCTTTGATTGATTTTAATAATCTACCTTTAATTCCATAGTCCCCCAGTATAGCGAACATCTTTTCCCTCGGTACCCTGTCATATGCCTTCTCTAGATCTACGAAACATAAACACAACTGCCTATTCCTCTCGTAGCATTTTTCAATTACCTGGCGCATACTGAAAATCTGATCCTGACAGCCTCTCTGTGGTCTGAAACCACACTGGTTTTCATCCACCTTCCTCTCAACGAGTGATCGCACCCTCCCTTCCAAGATGCCTGTGAATACTTTGCCTGGTGTACTAATCAATGAGATACCTCGATAGTTGTTGGAATCCTTCCTGTTCCCTTGCTTATAGATAGGTGCAATTACTGCTTTTGTCCAATCTGAAGGTACCTTACCAACACTCCACGCTAATTTGACTACTCTATGAAGCCATTTCATCCCTGCCTTCCCACTATACTTCACCATTTCAGGTCTAATTTCATCTATTCCTGCTGTCTTATGACAATGGAGTTTATTTACTATCCTTTCCACTTCCTCAAGCATAATTTCACCAACATCATTTTCCTCCTCCCCATGAGCTTGACTGTTTGCAACACCACCATGATGATTTCCTTTTACACTGAGAAGATGTTCAAAATATTCCCTCCACCTCTCCAGTGATTCCCTGGGATCTGTTATGAGTTCACCTGAATTACTCAAAACACTGTTCATTTCCTTTTTCCCTCCCTTCCTAAGATTCTTTATTACTGTCCAGAAAGGTTTCCCTGCTGCTTGACCTAGCCTTTCCAGGTTATTACCAAAATCTTCCCATGACTTCTTTTTGGATTCAACAACTATTTGTTTCGCTCTGTTTCTTTCATCTACGTACAAATCCCTGTCTGCCTCGGCCCTTGTTTGGAGCCATTTCTGATAAGCCTTCTTTTTACGTTTACAGGCTGCTCTCACTTCATCATTCCTTTTCCCATCTTTACACACAGTTGTTCCTAGGCATTTCCTTGCTGTTTCTACTACAGCATCCCTGTATGCCACCCATTCACTTTCTATATTCTGAACCTGCTTACTGTCTACTGTTCGAAACTTCTCACTAATCATATCCATGTACTTCTAATTTCCTCGTCCTGGAGATTTCCTACCCTTATTCGTTTGCAGACAGATTTCATTTTCTCTACCCTAGGCCTAGAGATACTTAGTTCACTACAGATCAGATAATGGTCTGTATCATCGAAAAATCCCCGAAAAACTCGTACATTCCTAAATGATTTCCTGAATTCAAAGTCTGTTAAGATATAGTCTATTATGGATCTGGTACCCCTAGCCTCCCATGTGTAGCGGTGAATAGCCTTATGCTTGAAGAATGTATTCGTAACAGCTAAACCCATACTAGCACAGAAGGCCAGCAAACGCTTCCCATTCCCATTAGCTTCCATATCTTCCCCACATTTACCAATCACCCTTTCGTATCCTTTAGTTCTATTCCCAACTCTCGCATTGAAATCGGCCATTAGCACTATTCTATCCTTGCTGTTGACCCTGACCACGATGTCACTCAATGCTTCATAAAACTTGTCAACTTCATCCTCATCTGCACCCTCACATGGTGAATACACGGATACAATTCTTGTCCTAATTCCTCCCACTGACAAATCTACCCACATCATTCGCTCACTTACGTGCCTAACAGAAACTATGTTGCGTGCAATGGTATTCCTGATAAAGAGCCCTACCCCAGACTCTGCCCTTCCCTTTCTAACACCCGTCAAGTACACTTTATAATCTCCTATCTCTTCCTCCTTATCTCCCCTTACCCGAATATCACTTACTCCTAGCACATCCAGATGCATCCTCTTTGCTGACTCAGCAAGTTCTACCTTCTTTCTTCCATAAGCCCCATTAATATTGATAGCGCCCCATCGAATTCCATTTCGTTCGCCAAGTTGTTTCCAAGGAGTCCCTCGCCTGTCAAATGGGAGTGGGACTCCATTACTCCCATAGGTCCGAGGCTTGCTTAAAGTGTTCTGAGCTCGGTAAATTCATGAAGCAGGATGCTGCCCTACTTGCACATAGTCCAAGTGAGGATCTCTCCTCTAACGGGTTATGGACCACCGGTGAATTGTGTAGTCCTAGCCGCCTGAGCACAAGGGGGGCCACGACTCAGAATATGTCCGAGATGCCCACTCCCATTCCATAGCAACTGGTATCCCGACTCTCAGGACAACTTACTAGGCCACTCAGCCGTTGCCCATGGTTCACGAACTAGGACGTGACTACAGTAACCCACAAACATGAACCAACTGAAATAACTAAACGTAACATAATTAAAGGTAAGCGCAACATCATGCTTAAATTCAAACAAGTAGAATAGTACCGAAAATAGTGAGAATTGCCAATAAATCATACGTTCATGGGCGCATGAACCAGAGGCCAAGACAGTAAATGTCAGTTTTCTCCGTTAATATTCGCCGTATCGAAAACCTGTATATGACTAAAGTTGTTTAGAATATATTTTCGATCTTTTATGTTTTGTGCGATTTTACCGTGTAAGGAAAAATAACGTTTCACGATGATATAATTTTCCACAATTTGCAAATATCCCCGAAAATATCTGTTTAATCTAAAACCTGTACATAATAAAGGTTACAGACAAGGTCACTCCCGATCAGTTCCTGTAAGTCTCATTCATTTTCACCGTATGAGATATTATGATCGATATATTCTAGCTATCAAGTTGAGCTTTCCCATACATTATAATGATCGCAATAATAGTCCGACTCCGTACTGTCCTTCGATTCAGAGTGTCCCGGGTTCGATTCCCAGCCGGGTGGGATATTTTAATAGCTCGCGCTTGGGGACTGGGTGCTTGTCTTTTTCCCAACAGTCTCCTGTTCATATTAAGACAACATACCACACTACAAATCATCACAGAAACGCGCAATAGTGATTACATTCCTCCATATAGGATTTGCGTCAGGAAGGGCATCCTGCTGTTAAACAGGACCAAATCAACATGTTTGACGCAGTTCCCACCCACAACCCCACAGTTGTGGAAAGAGCGGTAGAAAACGAAGAAGGTAATCATAACAGTGATAACAATGTATTAGCAAAACTGATAGTAGCAAATAGAATGTTTAAAATACAGCGGATATCTACCAGTGCTAACCGAACGGGAGCACAGAATTAGTCACACAACGGGGATAGAACCGCGGGTAGTTGATAAGTGAGTCCTGAATACAAGTACTCCGGGACCAGGATAACTGCTTGTTTTCATCGAGCAACAATTTTTTTCAAACTATAGCTCTGCTGTTTAGTGATACTAATATTTCATTCCTCATTGCGGGGATCAAACCGTAGCCATCATTAAAAGAGCAGTTTCTTGTTTTCACCACTAAAGTGTAGCAGGTTTTCGTTAGTATTTTTTATTAGTACCACGGGTAAAATGGTACAGTATATTATGCTAACTTATGTTACGTTAACATAAATATGGAGCTAGGTAATACAATTTTGTCTACCCATCAGTTAACTAATCATATTATTTTCTTTCTTTTGCGTGTGTTAAGTTTATATACATACCGATAAATCATACATAAAAAGTACACTCCTATGTTTAGTTCGATGATACTGCGTTTTATATTCTGATATGTAAAACCATGTAATCTGGAATATGGTAATGTTAATTAAAAAATGAAATGCAGGTTAACTTTACAGTCATCACATATATTATTCAAGACATTGACTATATGCTACTATTTTATGCCACGTGTATTATAATATAAATATTATTATAGGCCTATCTACCAACACAGAATGTCTAACCTCTTCAATAATTGTGATTTGTAGGCCTGTACCACGTAAAAATCTAAATTTTGAAGTCTTACGTCAGGTAGTCAGACTCTGAATATAACAAATACTGATAGGCCTATATACATAGAGTAAAGCAAAATAAATAACATCTTAAAACGTTGACCTAGTTCATTCTTTATAGAAACGATAATAATATCTCTCCCCTTCATCTATCAGCTGATTGAGAACTTCGGGAAGGGGAATGAAAACATCCCCCTTGGTCCTTGAGAACTTGGCTAAAACATGGCGGCTGGACTGGACTTGGCCACACTGTACATATAGAGTCACTGTACTTCGAACTAGTTACTCATGTCATCTGGTGATCATAGTCTTAACTATAGACTCCAAAGACAGTCACGAGAGACTTCCAAGGCCGAACTTCTCTAGCAGTCGACCGGCTATGAGGCACGGCTCCAGCACGAATGCTACAGCAGTCCACCGAAGTGAAAGGGTTAAGACGACTTCAAATGCACAATGAAGAGAGAATGTTTTGCTTAATAGCACCGTACAGACCGAAAATAAAATGCGTTCATTTCTGAATGACATTATAGTGATTAAGTGTTAATGCTGAAAATCATCGTGCACGGCAGGCGTGATAGATCCGACCGTGACCATGCTAGTTTCACTATTTTTTCCTTGCTAACCTGAATTGGGTGGAAAAGATTAACATTTTATTAATAACTATCAAATGTACCCATGCTTCGCTACTATTTCTACATTGTATACGTATATCGATATACACTCAAGAAAATGGAAATTGCAACACCATGAAGGCATTGGTCGTTTGTGTTGATTTTCAAGATATGGAACGATGCCATGTAGGTATGTAAACGATCAATGTTTCAGACCCATTGGATTGTTGCTACAGGTCTCCCCATGTGATTGGTCGCGGTGGAATCAACTCCAGTATACGGACTCTGGATAGCGTAGTTGACTTGCAGTCTCTGCAGTGAAGTGTTCCCCGTCAAACATGTCTCGACGACAGAGAAGAGCACGCTATCAACAACTGTCGCCGTTTTAGAGGGCTCGGATAATTGGGCTGTGTGAGGCTGGATTATCGCTAAGGACAGCCGCTACACGTGTTGGCCGACAGGCATCTACGGTACAACGTGTGAGGCAGCAGTGGTCAAATGAAGGTACCCACACTCGTAGACCTGGCACAGGCCCAGCGCGACAGAAAACTATGAGAGAGGATCGCCGCATCATTCGGATGGCCCGGATGGAACCCCATGCAACAGCAGCGCAAATTCGAGCAGCTGTGGCACCCCACGTTACACAACAAACCGTTGGTAATCGCCTGCGTGCAGCTGGCTTACGAGTCCGTGTCCCTGCAAAAGGTGTTCCATTGGCCCCACAACAGCGACGTGTAAGGCTGGCTTGGTGTCGAGAAAGATCGACGTGGGTCGACGAATGGCATAGGGTCGTCTTTAGTGATGAATCGCTCTTCCGTCTTGCCCGCAGTGATCGCCGGAATCGTGTGCGCCGACGTACCGGGGAGAGGGGCCGCCCAGATCTTATTGTCGAGAGGCACACAGGGCAAACACCAAGCATTATGGTCTGGGGAGCTATTGGCTTTAATGTGATATCATAATTAGTGCTTGTTGAGGGCACTATGACTGCTCGACAGTACGTTGATAGGGCACTCAATCCAGTGGTTGTCCCTATGATGGCGAACATTGCTAATGGGATGTTTCATTAGGACAATGCCCGGGTTCACACTGCACGCATCTCCAGAGAAGCTCTCCACGACATCACAACCTTAGAATGGCCCGGCAGATCCCCGGACCTCAATCCTATTGAGCATGTGTGGGGCATGATGGGTCGACAACTGGCCAACCGTCCTCAGCCACCCACAACTCTGGAACTGACCCGTGCAGTGCAGCAAGCATGTGCCACAATTCCTCAGGAAGCGATCGAGGCCCTTGTTGACTTCATGCCTCGACGAATTCATAAATGCATTGCAGCTCGTGGTGGGCACATCCTGTATTGATTGTTGTTCAAACCTGCGGTCAGAGGGTCCTGAAATTGTAATCATCGAATCACAACCGAACACTCGTCCTGCCTGTTCAATTGCAACAATGTAGCACCACTCCTTCTGGGTGTTGCAATTTCCATTTTCTTCAGTGTAAATTACTGTACATGCAGTGAATAATGTACAATGAACCATTGAAACATTCTGGAATGAGTGAAGTCTTCTAATTATACAAAATAAAGAACAAGAAGTTAATTGTAAATGACGATTCCTTATACGGGGTTAGTATATCTGTTCATTAACTCCACGAACTGATTAACTGAACGTGTCTGTTTATGTTCCACTACCAAAGAAGATCAGTAGTGATTGATTGATTGATTGATTGATTGATTGATTGATTGATTGATTGATTGATTGATTGATTGATTGATTGATTGATTGATTGATTGAGGGAAAGATTATATATGGTTATTCTGAGTCAGCTAAAAATAAAACATTGATATTAACTTCTGCAGGAATGTTCTTAAAACTAAACGCAGGTTTTCATTCAAGTGTCCCTGTAGAGGTTTTCAGTAGCTTCACCGGTGCTGGATGAGGTACTTTCTTACCTCTCCGGTACCTCCAAAGACATCAAACTTATCCTACAATATTCAGTCACCCAGGTGGTAGATTCCCTATCTGTTGTTTTCCTAGCCTTTTCTTAAATGATTGCAAAGAAATTGGAAATTTATTGAATATCTCCCTTTGTAAGTTATTCCAATCCCTAACTCCCCTTCCTATAAACGAATATTTGCCCCAATTTGTCCTCTTGAATTCCAACCTTATCTTCGTATGTGATCTTTCCTACTTTTAAAGACACCACTCAAACTTATTCGTCTACTGATGTCATTCCACGCCGTCTCTCCATTGAGAGTTCGGAACATACCACTTAGTCGAGCAGCTCGCCTCCTTTCTCCCAAGTCTTCCCCGCCCAAACTTTGCAACATTTGTACGAAGAATAGGGAAATAAGCCAGTTATTTTATAATTTTGTCAAAGTTATTCCATGTATAATTATGCACACCGATAAAGACCCTACAGCATAGACTATAAGAGAGATTTCATAGACATGAAATATGTGAATATGATATATGACTACTGTGTCCCTACGACTAAATGAAACTTCAACACAGAAGTATAAAATAAACTATATAGCCTGGTGGCCATGATCGTTGAAGCATGTTGAAGTGTGTATGGTCCGATGCCGTGGTTAATCGGTGCGAGTTCCCGTGGCGAAAAAAAGTAAAAAATAAATCAACAGAATGTTGGCCGGCAAGTTAGGAGAGGTGGTGGTATACAATTTATAATCAGTAGATTGCACGCCAAAAGCCTGGATTCAATGCCAAACCTCTCCGCAGTGTTCATGTGGAGGGAGGACACAGGCCGCTGTTGATAGTGATTCGTTCCTCGGTTGGGGACATGAAAGCAATTGGGGAGATATCTGATCTTAGTCTAGAATAATGGCCGAGAGAATTCGTCGCGCTGGCCACAACCCCTTGGTTTCATTTGACATGGCTAAATGGTTAGCGTACTGATCTTTGGTCCAAGGGGTCCCGGGTTCGATTCCTGGTCAAGTCGGAGATTTTAATTTTCATGCTTAATTCCTCTGGCCCCGGGACTAGGTGTTGTACCGTCTTCGGTATTAGAATTTATCTTAAGTAGGGCGCAGGTCGCCTGTTTTTATTCTTACTATTATTATTATTATTATTATTATTATTATTATTATTATTATTATTATTATTATTGTTGTTGTTATTATTATTTGACAGGGGTAGGCGATGTGGCGACACGGGATTCCTCCCTCTTCCTATCTCATCATCCCGCATCCAGACAAGCAAGTCTCCCATGGGCGTCAAATAGAAAGATCTGCACCAGGCGAGATGAACATATCAACATGAAGTCAAACCGGTGTAAGACTACACATTGACAAAGATATTTTTAGTATCTACTCCCAAACAATTAGTACCCCTAACTCGAAAACTACTAGATTAGTGTGGTGGTCGTAGATATCTAATTAGTAGGCGTAACTACACATAAATAATTTAATTAGATTTGAAATCTTATAACTTCAGTGTTCTTCCTTGTTACTAACATTTCGGGGTCCTGTTCAAATGTTAAGTTCACCTGCACGTGGTGCACTCTGCTTTAGATTGATGAGGCTCTGGCAACCGAGTGACTCCCGGGTTAAGAAGTCCCCGTCTACCATGCCAACGGCTCTGTAGAGAGGCGGAGGAGCTGGTAAAGGTTGGGGCACTTTCTTGCCCTTGGAGTGGGAAACTACCCCTAAAGGCGGATGAACCACTTGTGGTCTACAGCGTAGAAATTCCTCAACGGCGGACCGGGCATATGAGCACTCGGTAATAAATCTAGTGGCTGGGAAGGTGGGTGAAGGCTCCAGCAGACTTGAATCCTCTAGTCATCGTAGTATCTATGCCACTGGGTAAAGGATTTGAGTCTGTCAAGGATCGTGTGATTCATACGTTAAAAGATATCACGCACAGGCGTCTTCCGAAGATCGGTACCAGCGTAACAAGTCGTGGTGTGATCGGGGAGTTGTGACAGGGGAAGGATTGTGTAGTCTGGAAGCTTTTAGTGCCAAAACCGGCACGTAGGCGACGATACGCGATCGCCGTCTTGTTTGAGGAAAGGATGTAAAGCAATTCGTGTGCTGCAGTCGTAACTGAGCAGGCCTATTCAGGATCCACTCTGCTCACCCCAAATGAGGAGGAGGCTAGGAAAGGTGCCCTAAACATAGCCTAAACACAACCCGACTGGGAAGCCGCGTCCAGAGGGAACACCATATGCGATCGAAAGAAGTTATATATAAATTTTGGAACTTGGAATGTCCGCACTCTAATGGACAGTGACACAGATAATCGACCGGAAGATTTAATACAGACATTGCAGCGCTAAGTGAAACTAGGCGAGCAGGTGAAGGACAGATCAGAGAGCATGGCGGTGTTTATATTATCTTTTGGATAGGGAAATATGTTAATGATCCCCGCCTTCACGGAGTCGGTTTCGCCATCAGGAATGAACTTGTTCCTACACTTGATGAATTACCTTCGGTCATAAATGAAAGACTAATGACCTTGCGCCTAAAGCTCACAAATAGTCAGCGAGTCACTGTAATTAGTGTTTGCTCCAACTCTGACCTCTGATGAAGACCAGAACGAAGCATTTTTTCCCCAGCTTGACATGCTTCTAAGCAAAATACCCAAGGCTGATAAAATCATTTTCTTGAGAGACTTCAATGCCAGAGTTGATAAGGAATCAGCATTTATGGCGTGGTGTAATTGGCAAGGATGGTATAGGAAAATGCAACTGTAATGGAACTCTCGTACTCACCAAGTGCTCGGAACACGATCTGGTTATCACCAACACCCTATTCCGACAGAAAGATACGTTTAAGACATCTTGGCAGCACCCAAGGTCAAGACACTGGCATCTAATAGATTGTCATTGTGCGTGCCCGAGACTAACGCGATGTCTTAATCATAAGAGCCCTGACTAGTGCTGATGACTGTTGGACCGACCACCGAATGATACGATCTGCGATGGCTCTTCATGTTCATGAACAGCGAAGGAAACAGATGAAAGTTCACTAGGCGCAAGCTAAACGCTAATCGTCTGAACGACTACGACAATAAAATCAAATTCCACGAACTCCTAAGAGAAAATCTTCTCATTACGTATCCTGACAGCGTCGAAGAACATTGGTCGACATTCAAGTATGTGGTGCTATCATCCTGCGAAGAATCGGTCAGTTACATCAATAAAAAGCATCAAGATTGGTTGATGACAATTATCAAGAAATTAGGAGCCACATAGATAACAAGAGGAAAGCACGCATAGCATGGCAGAATGGCAGAACGACCCTAACTCAGCTCCCAAAAAGCAATAGTACCAAGAAGCCAAAGCAGCTGTGCAAAGAGCCACTTGTGTCCTTAGAAATTAATGGTGAGTTCTATAGTCCAAAGAGATCCAACATCTAGATGACACCAACAACACCCGGTCCTTTTTCAGTGCCACAGAAGTTACATACGGTCCGTCTACTCAGGGTATAAATCCATTAACAACAAAATATGGTTCTGAACTACTTAAAGAAAGCTGCTCCATAAATGCCCGTTGGAATGAGCAATTCTATGAACTTCTGAACAGACAAACATATGTCCGTGAGGAAATATTTACTAAAATCCCTCAACGACCCATGCAGCAGCATATTGGCGACACTCCTTCTCTTCAAGAAGCTGAAGATTCCGCCAAACTGTTAAAGAACAATAACGCTGCTGGACCATATAATCTGGAACTCAGAAACCATGCCTGCCTACCTCCGACATACACTAATAGTGACCATATTTAAAAAAGGTATAGAACCCGATGTGATAATTATCGTGGAATATCCTTGCTCTTTGTTGCTGGCAAAATTCTTGCCAGAATTCTATTCAATCATCTAGTGCCACTTGTAGAAGGTTTTAGCAGAGACACGATGTGGCTTTAGACCCAATCATGGTACTGTTGACATGATCTTCTGTGTTAGACACATACAGGAGAAGTCCAGGGAACAAAATTGCCAACTACATATGGCATTCATAGATCATATCAAGGCCTTTGACTTGGTTTATAGGGATGCTTTCGGGAAAATCTTAGCACTAATTGGTTGTCCTCCAAGATTCATTAAGATTCTTCGACTACTCCGTGACGACACGTATGGTACAATCCTTACGAATAATGGACATGGATAACGATTTGAGATCATTACTGGTGTAAAGCAAGACTGTGTAATTGCTCATATACTATTCCCAATTTTTGTTGCAACTGTACTTCACCTTATTAAAGGCGAACTACCATAGGGCATAGAAATAGAGCACAGGTTTGAAGGAGTTTATTCGACCTTAGCAGACTGCATGCTAAGACTAAGGTTTCTACTGCCTGGGTTATGGAACTCCCCTATGCAGATGAGAGTGTTGTTCTGACCAGCTCAGAAGAAGATCTACAGACCATCCTAAATGCTTTCACAAAAGCGTACAAGAACATCGGTCCAAGTCTCAACATCCAAAAGACAGATATTGCCGTCACACCAGCCGGCAGGAACCACGACGACGCCGCAACGACCCTTTGGGGACTAAGCGCTGGCCCCACCTCGACACAGCCCAAAGAAAATATTTCTTCAACAGGGCCAACTTGCTCTATCTGGCGATGTCTCAGGGCTGGGACATCTCCGTACAGGTAGGTCAAGGCCTTCGTCCTCTAAAAAGAGTCCAGGCCCTGTGGGATTACACTGCACTCATTCGCTATCACTTGGAGCTGGTAACCCCGTAAGGGATCGCCAATGTTACTGCTCCTACCATCACAGTCCACGACGAGATCTTGCAGAACATCCAAAACTTTGCTTGTATTGGTAGTTACCTCTCAGCAAATGCTAATATAGATGCTGAAATTCAGTATCATGGAATTGTGCTAGTACAGCATTCGGTCGTCTACGACAAAGGATCTTTGATAACCGTAACATCAGTACTGACAAAACTTCATGTGTACCAGGGTATTGTAATACCAAAGCTCTTTTATGGGTGTGAAACTTGGACCACTTACTTACAGGAGGCACATAAAGTGCCTGAAGAAATATAATCAGCGCTGCCTGAGGAGGATCCTTTGGGTTAAATGGCAAGATCACCAAACTGACATATCTTGGAAGAAGCCTGTACCATTGGCATTGAGGATATGATCGTAAAACATCGACTTCGTTGGATAGGTCATGTCGTTCTTATGCCTGATTTTGGCCTCCCAAAGCAAATTATTTATGCTCAACTGAAGGAAGGCCGTCGACACTACGGTAGACAACAAAAAATGCTTCAAGGGTGTACTAAAGTCACACGTGAAGAAATGCCACTTCAACACCACTAAATGGGAGACAAAAGCAACCAACCGCCTGGTATGGTGTCGTCTTATGCACGAAGGTTCTAAGAACTTGGAACAACAACGCTGGAGATTTGAAACTGAGAAGAGAATTGCTCGTAAAGAGGGGGCGTTCCTCAGGATGAATAACCCTCAACAACTGGATCTCAACGCTGACAATGTTTGCCAGCACTGTGAAAGAACTTGTGGCTCGAGGATTGGCCTCCACAGTCACCTAAGAACTCACAGACTCACCAGTAACATCTGAGGAAGACAACCATACTCGTCAGCGAGTGATAGCCTATCATTATCAACATTTCGGGAATTTTACTATTTCGTTACATATGACACCAAAATTATGATGTGCTAATGATAGGACCGTTGATTTTTTAATAATATTACATGATATTTCAGGTATTGAGTACTGCATATCTATCCAATTCAGCCATTTACAGTACATTGTTTAAAATTTTTCTGTGCTCAAAAACAGTTCTTCATATTACGATATCACACGGTAAATATCACGGTATGTACTGAAGGCCAGTGTCAGACAAGCATAGTGACGCTAAACCCAAATCAGTTTCGATATTTGTCCGATAGGAAGCATTTTTCGTGTCGGTCAGTTTAACATCAACACACACGTACAGGACTGAGGTAAACTATGCAAGAGTACCCATTTCTGCTACTGACCGCTTTCAAATTGTGACATTGCTGCGAGAAGGATGGTGAGATGTCGCCGCTTATTTTGGAGTGAATCAGAGTGATACCTCCAGAGTTGATGATGATGATGATGATGATGCTTGTTGTTTGTTGTTTTAAGGGGCGTAACGTCGAAGGTCATCGGCCCCATCTCCAAAGTTTGGAAAATGTTCAGGGAGAGTTATATTTCCAAATTTTGGAAAAAAATTGAGGGGGACATAAACGGTTGCTGATTGGCAACGGACGGGACGCCCACGCAAACCAACTCTCAGGGAGAATCACTACGTGTTGCTTTCAGCACGTCGTAGGCCTACTGCTACTGGCACATCGCTCCGATAGGATCTTCGGAGGACCACTGGACCGAATGTGTCAGATCAGATAGTGCGACAGAGGACTGATATCAGAGAAACCTGTGCCAAAAGCTCCTCTTATACCACACCTTAAAGGCAGCTCGTATGCGATAGGCAACAACTCATAACCCATAGCATGAAAAACATAACAGTGGAAGCGTACGGCCTATTCTGACGAGGTCACCATAAATTTGCACCCATACAACAATTATGTTGTATTGTATGGAGACGATCCGGTGAGAGAGAACGAAAGCTTCATCCTGGAGCGTCAGCAACAGCAAGGGATTTCGGTCATGTTCTTGGTGGATTCATGTTTAGTCGATGTGCACCTCTGATTCCTATCCAGGGTGACATGACTGGTTTGATAAACATAGAACATCCTCCAACCTGTAGTAACAGGATTCGTTGCTACTGTGAGCGAGGACTGTACACTAGTGGGTGATAATATGCGTGCCCCTCAAGTCAGAATGGTTGATGAGGTGCTTGAGATGCTTAACATACAGCGAATGGTGTGGCCGGCTTATTGTCGGTACATGAGTTGTGTTCAACATGCGTAACGTGAACTGAAGAGAGCAACTGTCCACCATCCTAATCCTCCTGCTGAAATCTCTCTATTAAATATAAATATAAATAATAATGACTAATGGAATTTGGGAGCCATAAATATACAAATAAATAATTCTTAAACTTTGCCGGCTGTTGAAACTCATCTTCAGGGTCGTTGCCTTGTGACAAGGAGATCTGAATCACTTGATACCTAAAAATTAATATTGGAAAAGGAGTCCATCTGGTAATTTCCCCCACCCATAGAAATTAAACAGAATATATATTAATCTCATACAATATACTTAGTCAATTAAACCTGTATTTACCTAGAAATCCGAGCAGAGCTCGTCGTGATACACCCTTGAACATATATAACAAAATAAAGAGAATATTGATATAAATAATAAATGTCTTAATTTATGAAATAACTCTCTCTCAATAACTGGTACTCAGTTTATTCCGCAACGCAAAATATTCACACGCAGTCATGACTCATTTTTCAAGAATGGACTCCACTTTGCTGATGGCGTTGGTATAGTTTGAAAAGGCCCAACACGTTACCTTACGTAGACTCTCCGTAGAATTATATATAGCTAACATTCATAACCATAGAATGTTGTTACACTCCAGCATCTTTCTCCCTGGTTCCTTCAACAGCAGATCTCGAACTCCCAACATGGCATGGGACATCTTCCCACAACTCGTACAAAACACCTCTCCGATTACCACCAGTATCACATCTGCACACTGCAAGCTGCAACTTCCAACTCTCGACGCGTGCTTGCACCACACTAGCCCAAGCCAACACAACAGCATCTTAAAATAGCCCAGTTCCTGGAATTTTCCACCTCAGCTCCGTCAACACGTAAACCCCCGCTCGGAGACTCGTCACGTACACAACCGGGAGATAAACTGAGTGATCGAAACACACTAGTCCCAAATAAAATATAGAGAGTATCCATAATAACGAGAGTTCCAAAAAGAGTTACTAAGCCGCGACGGCTAAATACACACATAAATGAAATATACACATGAATAAATAATAATAATAATAATAATAATAATAATGACAATAATAATAATAATATCTGACCGGGGTTTGTCAGGTTACACTGCTAACAATCAGCAACTGACTGAAGCTGCTAAGTAGGATAATTTGCCCCAAAACTAGTTGGATTCTTTGGTGCTCAGTATGCGTCGTCATGTTCAAGTAGGGCCCGAGGTGGCTATACACGATATTAATCTGCCACACACTGAACAATCATTTTATGTTCAAAATCCCCCATTACCAATGTCGTGCTTCTGTTGCGTTTCTGTTGCCTTTGCAGAGCTGACGCCATGTCGTTGTTTCTTTGTACGTGCCCTTCGTAATGTATAATGTACGTACATACAAATAGCAAAGTAAAAAGTACCCTAAATTAGAATATCCGAAACGTTTTAAAACTCTGTATTATGGCAGAGTAATGGATGTTCCTAGTGAATAATTTTCTGCTATTCTCTTTGGTGTTATACTTATTGGCAATATTTAAACTTCTGTGAAATAATGCCCGTGTAAAGGTGGAATAACAACTGCTAGTTTTCTCGCACCTCTTTCCATTCTGCGGCTTTGTGTCGGCTCTAGGGATGTGTCTTTACTGCTCAGCGCTGCTGCTTTCTGATGGGATGTGTGCCCGCCTTCTTAGGAATATGTGACCTTATTTATTGTGTGTGGAAACTAGGAAGGCAGATACGCTCGTATTTCTTTGTTGTTGGAGAACACTTCACTCAAAATTACGCTTGAGGAATTGATGTAACGCTGTTTAGAAACAGATGTAATATATTTCATCTTGAACGAATAAACCTACTTTCTATACTATATTTCTTTCTTTCTTTCTTTCTTTCTTTCTCTCTTTCTTCATTCATTCATTCGCTTATTTCCCCTATTAGAGAAGAGGATGAATTATTACTAACACTAATTAACCGAGAAATTGTCCATTTTCTTTTACAACAAATATTTTCGAAATTAATGAATTTATATTTCTTAGCATATTATGATGATAACAGTGGACCGTACTTCACCAATGAACTACTACTGTAAACATTTTATGTCATGCTGCCACGGATTCGCGAGCATGGAAGGTAGCGTAGTGTTCATAAATATCATATTCGTATACAAAAAGAACAGATGATCCTCTAGAGATACCGAGCATGAAGATAATTGGAAAAGGAAGTCATGCGAATTAATCAAAGCCATACCAGAATAAGATTAATGCTCTGTTGTCATCGTTCGCTCTCCTGTTGTAAACGTTTGGATGACTTGAAAAAGATAGATAGATGCGCATTCTGAGCATGACTTCTTATGTTTGTAACATTGCGATTATGTCTATGGCATTTGTCATCTCAGTCATACATACTGAGGGCATACCATAAGTAGTGAACCCTTGAACTTACTGTTCCATCGTTGGTCGTCTGCCTCGGCTGCTTCAGTAGAGCAATATCGGACTCTTGGATCTTGGGATCGTTGCGAGTTTTTATCTGTCACTTCATCGACCAAACGATAGGATTCAGAGGAGAGCATAACTACTTTATTTGAGGAGCAAAAATGTGCTTACTAAAATATTTATTCAATGTAAATCACGATAATTTAAAAGTTCTCACAACGAGTTTTAACGCAGTCACAATGCATAACTTGAGTGGTAAAGATTCATTGAAATATTTATTATTGTCTTTCAAACATTGAAAACGTAGTATAAAATTCGTGGACAGCAAAAGCCTGAAAAGGAGAATAAAACCTGAAAATCGGGCACCATTGATCCAAACGATAACTAAGAGTATCACGACTATCCTATCGGATATTGGAACACCCCCCCCCCCCCGAATGGATCCTTAATCGAACCAAATCGACTATCAGTTGCTTTGGATAGGTTGCTAAATATTACTTGGAAACATGGTGTTCATTACAAGTTAACAGCAATTGTCACAATCAAATACAAAATTCCATCATGTATTGTCATCTCGTGACACCCTGAAGTTACAGAGGAATCCCGATGCTGAAACATGCATCACCCCAAACAGATCTTCAGAAGGAACCAACAACACTTGATCCAACGGGATCTCACGTTACATCGTTCTGAAGGAACAAAATTGCGAAATGCAGGAAGACATTAATTCATTATGCATTTAGAAGATGTCACCTGAAAATGTTCTTACTAAACCTACCTTTAGGTTAGGAAACAGTTACGTTGTTAAATTTGTTAAAATATAAGTCCACAGTATAATACAAATAAAAGGAAATCTTTCCAATTTTCTGTAACTACGACTATAATTACAAATCTGTCTACCTACACTTGTCCCATTAAATCGAATTATAAGTGATCGGTAGATCAGCGTCTCACATTAATAATGTGAATAACGAAAAATGATAACAAAATATAATTACAGCTGACGAATCGAAACCGTATTCGTAGTGAAAATCCTACAAAAATCAACTAAGTGTCAACACATGGCATAATCATAATATACTGGACACTCGAACAATAAATAAATAAATAAATAAATAAATAAATAAATAAATAAATAAATAAATAAATAAATAAATAAAAAACGAAAGTTCATCGAACTTGAACACGCGCGGCTAAGCAATAATGATCAGTCTCCATTAGCCAGGTTTCCACATAGGACAACCCTTGTATTCATGCCACTACTGATGCAACGTTATTTTGGGAGCACCTTCTGGCTAGTAAGAATTATGCCGAAACATGGCCTGAATAGACCTGCTAATATCTTTCACATTCGTATCCACTAATGCAAACACTAACATTGTTCAAGTCTATTCGCAAAAAATAACTAACCTATGACTTGACTATGTACAGACGACGTCCTAATCCTGTCGAGTCAACGTTACTGTGTCCGCTCATCCTTAAGTTATATAATACACGCGGCATCCTAAATCTATCATTGAGTCAACGGTATGGTATCTAGGCATCATTCATACTGCCGGGCGAAATCGAAACTTTCGACACAATGTCCGGATATTTAAATCCGATCCTCGTTGAACCTCTAACGCATAAAGTGAAATTCGCCATAAAAATGAACTCGAACCTGGAAATATTACTGTATATTTCCTACAATGGAGCGTGAAATAGAAATTAAACAACACGTCCGAATAGTTTAACCTATTCCTCAATACAATCTCAACACATGCAGTTAAGTTCGCTAAATAAAAATAAACTCAACTCTCGTTTGACATTACGTAGTATCACTGAAAACAATAATCATTAGCATCACGATATTCACGGCATAACTCGAGTGTGTGGCTCCAACTTACCTACCATGTCGCCACTCCAGTCGTGTATCATCGTGAACTGTCCAGTGAAGTACCTTTTCATCAATCTACTCAAGCTGAACTATCATTGTAATAAAATTCATTCTTCACACCCGCAGTGTTTCTAGTCAGCGATATTTTCGTCTCGTAAAGATACATAATAGAATTTAATTTACGATAATTAAGTATTATCTTGACCGTGTGTCAGAATGTATTTTGTTCGTAAGGTCGGCGATCACAAAATGCACTTCGCTGGTATCAAATAGAACCGTCACTTACACTTAATTGCCGTTGTCTACGGTCTTACATAAGATAGTAATCATGGGAGCACATCAACTTGTACTTAAAATAGGCGTTACAACGCGCTCTCTTGGATTTGACAGATCATCGTTCCGCTTATACAGCCTGTCTCAGAAATAATACATCTCAACCTATACACCATGTTACAAAAATTCATCTCCGTCGAAATACAGGGCCTCTTATCCTCAGCATCCTGCTTATTCTACATCATTCATAAAATAAAGGCTTACTCTGTCTTTAACATTTTCCTAACTATTCTCATAATACGAAGGTCGAGTCATAAGTCATGGCAACTATTTTTTCTCGCAAACAGGAGTCAACACGGAAAATCTAAGATATGCATTTGGAAATATAGGGCATGTACTTATGCATAGTGCCTGAAGACGAATTCTGACTTCAAGAGATTCTCGTAGGAAAGTGACAGAACACAGGCCATTGGTAAACATTGTTTTATTATGGTATAGAGAGCAAATACACAAGACTACGTCCCCAGGTCCCCACTGGTTACAGACCTTCGAAATAATCACCCAAGTTTTCCACTGTGCGTTGCCAGCGGTGGGCAGGCGCTGAATACCATTCGCTGCATGTGTATCGCTAACGTGTGACACCTCTCTCCGAAATGCTGTTACGATGTCCTCTTTGATAGCAAAACGTTGTCAACGTAATGGCTTCTTGACTTTGAGGATTAGATCATAGTCACATGGCCTCAGTTCAGGCGAATAAGGCAGGTGTGTTATTTTGATATACGATCGTTGCTCCTGCTTGTTGACTTCCATTTTGTGACGCTCTCACTCACACACTGAACTTGGGGGCATGCTTAGACCCACACTGTTGTTTACATACACCATCTAGTGGCATCATACGCAAATACATACCGTACGTTTCCAAATGCGTATCTTAGATTTTCCCTCTTGTCTCCTGTTCGCGATAAAAAAAAAGTTGCCATTACTTATGACTCGACCTACGCAATTTCATTTCCATTACAATCCATTTATTCTTGTTTGAAACTTTTTTAAATACAAGCAATCCCATGACCAAACAACTTTATAATGATCTTACAATTATTTTCCCTATTTTTTCCTTACCTCAGGAGCAAGATAGCATACCGTGATTTTCTGTATCACAAATACACGGTGTCCCAAAATGTAAGTTTTCCAAAAATGCCGACTTATGATTTTCTTCACTGGATTTCGACATAAACCGCAAAACTCGCTTGACATTACTGCTGAACACATAATCCTGACGTGATTATTATTAATAGTAATAGTCGTATTGGATAATTTGATATTTGACTTTATCACACTGATAACGGATATTTTATCCTTATCATTGTGGTAAATTTTACCGGCCCGAACATTATTTCATTGATTTTCATTGCAATATTTAACTTCACTTTTATTTTGTAAATAAATTTAAGCATGGTTTAAAGTCTCACGGCTGACATAAATACCAGACAGTTCGCATCTACAATGGTATAACGACAAGATACTTCCTCATCATCGCAGTATACTTGATTATACACTTCACATATACAACGCGATGTTATGATTGATTGATTAATTAATTTAAAGGGCCACGAACCTACTACGGTGGCGTAGCAGGGGGAGAGGTGATACTCCCACGTGGCGCGTCTCAGGTGGCGGATAGGTGGTTCCTAACCAGCTCGCCGGCGGATTTGAGGGAAATAAAATACCTCTCGCGGACCAAACACACAACCCCCTGTGGGTGGGGGACGCAGACGAAGAATGCACCCACGGTATCCCCTGCCTGTCGTACGAGGCGACTAAAAGGGGCGACCAAGGTATGATCAAATTAGAACCATGATACTACTTGTAATTATTACCATCACGCAGGAAACAGCATGGGTCGCTTTTACTTGCGCTTAGTACCACTATGTTGGGTAACCAATAGGTTTGTGATTAGTAACGACCGTGTGTGCTCACGATGCATTTTACAGTACCTGTGATTCGTACCACTATATGAGTGACACCATGGTTCTACCTTGCCTATGATTAGTACTCACTATGTGAGGAACACCACGGGAAAGTGCGAGTCCCTGTGGTTAGTCCACTTATGTGAAGAACACCATAGATTTGCGTTGCCTATATACGTTTGCGTTGCCTTTAAATAGCGACACAATGTGCGAAACACCATAGGTCTGTTTTACATGTGCGCATTACGATAACTGTGAGTAGTACCATACTGTGTGGAATACCGCGTTTTTTCGCTACGTTTGATTAGTACCGCAACATGACAAGTACCATGGTTCTATTTCCTAGCGATAAGTACCATTATGAGGGGCTGATGATCTGAATTTTGGACCCGTTTAGACTACAAGCATAATCGATTCAGTATTGTGCTTTAGAAGCAGTCCCTTGGTCAGTAATGTTATTGTTTAACCCTAGTTTATGGGAATGTGGGACATTGCGGGTCCGTTCCACTGATTGTTCATTCTTCGTCCTCACGTTTTGAATTCTGGTCAGTGGAGGTTAATGGATTTTTAATTGGCCTTACAATTAGTCTCATTTCGTGCTATTAGGGGCCGATGACCTAGATTTTAGGCCACTTTAAACAACAAACATCACCATCAATTTAAAGTGACAAGCATTTACATCTCTAACTACAAAACGTAATATTGAAATTAGACAGACTTGTAATTGCAGTCGTTTGGCGTGGCATTATCTCGGCTTCATCTTGTGCCAGCCACCTCCAACTTAGCCCCTCATAATTGCAGGACACATTCTTTGCTTATCTTATAAAAACACAGATTCTGCATTCGTCTTGAAGCAATACACATTGATTTTATGAAACTTAATAGATTTTTCCTATCTACATATAACAGTTAAACCGCCCCGCGTCGTATCGAGAATTCAACTGACGCAGTTTGTGGAAATCTCCAACTCCTTCCTCTCCAGATGTTCCACAGGTGTAACTGACCTCGAGACACAAGCTTATCTCTGCCAGCCCACAACGGTTCTCCCTTACCGATTACCAAAATAACCTTGTCCACAATAATTCACAGGAGCTATCTATGAATCTGCTGTCTCCCTATGCAGAATTTCAGGAATCCTACAATTATTCAGTTATGATTTTCTTCCTCGACCGTGATCGATGTCATAACTACAATGTTTCAATAGCTAATTTTGTCTTTGTTCACCATTTTATACTTGTAAATTATTCATCCCTCAATACAACTGGCTTTAGAGGTTCTTCAAGTCTATTTCGCCCACTTTAAGTCTTCTTCTTAATGTTGCCTGACGTAGGTTCACATTCTCGGAACATAGAATGACGACTGACGCTCTTGGTTGAGAAGAGGGTATTTAAGCCTTTTCTGGGGACGCTCTGCTTGGCGTTATATACTGTTGTGCAATCATTCCATTTGTTGACTACTGGACCGATTTCTTCGAGACTCACTCCAGAGATTCCACCTATTTTTTCCAGTCATGATGGTAGTGTTTGCTGATTTTTCCTGTTTCTTTAACGGGCGTAATTAATTAATTTCGTGCATTAGGGTTCCGCGCATTTTGAATACATATCCTTGACATGTGGGCACTATTTTTCCAGTATGGATGCCAACTTTTCTCCGAGCCTAATGAATTACATTTTCACTCTGTGGACTTCAGCTTCATCAAATATTCCTCAAAATTCTTAATTATTTCTTTGTTAATGGCAGACCCGAAATCTCTCGCAGTGAAGGTTATTATCCCGAATTTCATTATTAATTACCCGAAGTCTTCCGAAATGTTCCGACCTCGTTCGATGTTTGATGGCTCGCCTCCCGCTGTGAGCTGGCATGCCACGGAGCGCGAGATGAGTTTGCAATAAATGTATGGACTCACTCCATCTTGCAGTTGAAATTTCAGCTAGATAGAATTATGGGCTCAGTAGATGGTGTAATATTTTAAATAATGGTGATCGGTGGTTTTCCAGATGTTACCCATTCACTTCTATTGATTTCTCGATTGTGACTTCATTTCAACGGACATCTACCACCTTAATCATTGTCCTAGGACAAATTTTAAAATATCACTGTTTGTATCTACTATAAGTGCCCTGGGATGATGGCCTCTTATAGTGAGATCATAGCGCACACAATAAGAAGTTAGGAATATTCATAGATCGGACATGTTTCCATACCCCTTTTACACCCCTTTTAAGTTTTCGGTTAAATCGAATAGTTTTGACACTGGGGATAAATGATCCTTCTTTCGCAATCCTGAAAGGGAAAAGCAATAGGAACTTCGTGGAAAAGACATCAATCAGTAGTTCGTCAAGTTAGTTTTGAGCAGAAGGTATATGGAATTTTGAATGTGTTGTTCACTGCCACTGCTGTCTGTTGTCATGAAGTGAATGTGGTTCTCAAATTGTTAAATGACAGCAATGATGCGTGACATCGAACAAGTTTAACGTAACAGAAATTTCAGCAATTCGTTCGAATGGAGCTGTCTCAACCAGCATACAGTCCAATTATGTCGTGTCTCAAGGGTTTGTGTTTGTTCGAGCAAGACGCTTTGATAATCTTGGAGACGTTAGACACCTCAGTGCAGTTGTTTTCGCCTTTAAATTCAAGGATTGGCATTCATAGGATATGAACTTAATTGTTCTGATCCGTATTGAATTGTAATCAGAATATAATTATTAAATTAATGTAATGGTCCATCTTTCAATATTATAATATGCAATATTCTAAATTACATTAATTTTTTTGGCTATTTGTTTTACGTCGCACCGACACAGATAGGTCTTATGGCGACGATGGGATAGGAAAGGCCTAGGAATGGGAAGGAAGCGACCGTGGCCTTAATTAAGGTACAGCCCCCAGCATTTGCCTGGTGTGAAAATGGGAAACCACGGAAAACCGTCTTCAGGGCTGCCGACAGTGGGGTTCGAGCCCACTATCTCCCGGATGCTAGCTCACAGCTGCGCGCTCCTAACCGCACGGCCAACTCGCCCGGTAAATTACATTAACTAGGGACCAGTTTCGGCCGGGGCTGGCCATCGTCAGCCTTAATGTAAAACATCTAATAACCAAACAAGTGTACATGCACACAATTGACATAAAACAAATGAAACAAATATGTACTAACTGGGTTGAAATTATGAGTACATTTGAAAATAACTAGGTTCTAAATTCATTTGTTAAGAATGAAGCCATGTTTTTCAGTGTTGACTTACAGTAGTTAAATGTAACAAAGGTTTTTCAGTATGTTGTATGTTAGTGTGTGTTTTTACAGGTATGTTTATAGTGTTTTAATTTACATTATATTTGCTGTGTGTTTGACAGACTAAAAAACCTTTGTTACGTTTAATCAAGTTCTAAATTCATGCATCTTGCAGCCTTGCCCTAATCGCATGTTTTCTCAGGCCTTTAAAATTTCTATTCCCATCTCTATCCCAGTCTCTCTTAATCCAAGTTTTTTCCTCCCGTATGTTTCCAGCATTTCTAATTACGATGTCTGCCATCAGTGAGGATATCAACGTGACCTTTATAGGTCTGCACCCCCTCAGCCTTCCTATCCGCTTCACGTCATCTATATCTACCTCACTGAAATTGATCTTCATTTTTTGTTATTACATCTACCACCTTATGTATTATGTTCACTTTCGACTCATTCTTCACTTATTGTACTCTATAAATGAAGATGGCTTTCTTCATGCTTTCCTGTCTGTGGGCTTCAACTTCATTCTTCAAGGTCACCATCTCCTCTTCTATGTTTTTTTATTTTCTCCTTAGGAAGGACTACCTCTCTCTCACTGCTCTCCATTTTGCCTTTGACTTCATTAGTACTTTCCTGAATCCACCGTCTCGTCTTTTCATGCTCCTTGCCTTGGTCTTGTAGCATCCGTTTTAACTGCTCAGACAGACAAAGTTCTTCTATAACATCCTTAACCACTTTCCTTATTACTTCCACGTCCTCCCTATTCATGTTGCCAGTGCCCTGTGGGCCTGGGTTTATTTCCACACCGCCAGTGATCAGTAGAACAGTGACCACAGCTGCCACCAACAGCATCTCTCCTTTCAGTCTCCTCCCTAAGCTAACTTCACTGTTTTTGGCTGTAGCATTCTTCATACTTCCCTGCCATCCTCCAATGGTGGTGGTGGTAATTATTGTTTTAAGAGGAAGTACAACTGGGCAACCATCCTCCAATGATGGCCCTATATTGTTCGACGCTAATCATCTTTCTTGTGTCACTCAACTCGTCCTGTCCGCACCTCACTCCCACTCCGCCCACCTGGCACACTTCGCACTACACGAACTGCTAGTGCAGTACAATCTTGCTTCAAAAAATACTACAACTGGATGCAGATGGATAAAAGAAATTAGGGAGGATTTGAAAGAAAATGGCCTTACACCGGATGACACTATAGATAAGAAAAAATAAACACTTACAGATATATCTTTCCACTTTAAACACACAAAGAAGAAAATACCAACTAGAATATTCTTTACACAAGAAAGGGCAAGAATATAAACACGTATGGAGAAGTACTGGGAGGACCGTAAGGCTCGGACAGTCCCTACCAAGAAATCGACAAACTGTGCCATATCCTGGCCATCTCTCTCCCTATCTGGTTCGCTTTTCGGACAAACCGCTTGCCCTCTGTTACTTATGTGTACTCATTGACTTCGGTGTCATAGCCGATTTTGACTTTTATTGTACACGCAAACTCAGCCCAAGTAGATCACAGTTGTCGCCTCTGTCGTCCTGTGATTTTACAGCGTTTGTTGCCGATCTTGTCTATCTATTTTCTCCATGGCTCTTCTTCCAAGGTTTTTTTTATCTTTGTGAAGGGCTATTGCGTTCGACACAATGTTTCCACACGCTTATTTTTACAAGCGTTATTTTAAACCTTTTAAGACGTGAATGCGTTTGGTCTCAGAGATTTCCAACGTGCTTTATTGCACATATATGTATAGCTTGATTAAGGTAATGCAACTACTTTTTTATTTTTCGGTTTCTTTCTATTATTTGAGGTTAGCCTCGTGGATCATGTTTGTTTTGTATCGCTACATTGCATTGTGGTTGGCCACTATATCTTGCTCTCCGTGGGTATTTATTTATTTATTTATTTATTTATTTATTTATTTATTTATTTATTTATTTATTTACTGGCCCGTCTTGTTCTTTCTATTGTTGCCCATGTAACGTTGTTTATATCAGCTATGTTTTTCTTTGTGTCACAACTCGGTACACTGATTTATGTCTTACTGTAATTGAGTGTCTGTATTGCTTGAATGAGTTCTTTTGCACCTTGGATGGGTGTTACGTTGATTTTATTCTACGGTTCATGCTGTGGAAGTCTCTTTGTTATTATTCATGTACCAAATTGCTCTCGGATGTCCCCACTACGTCGTTGTGTATCGGAAGGGCCTGTACTTGGATGGTTTGGGCTGTTTTTTTTTTTTTGGCATTTGAATTGTATATGAGAGACGTATTGATGATGTGATTTGGGCGACCGATCTCGTGTGGCTTTGGCTTCGAATACCCGCGTGAGACGTTATTTATGAACCGTGCTTCTACATTTTTGGGTCCTTTTAACCATTGTTATCTTTTATGCGTTCCCTGTTTCTTGGACCCCTTTTTAACCTATGGTGTGAGTGTTCGAATGTGAGAGATGTAGGACGCACGTCATATTGCCTAAATGTGTCGTTTGTTCTTATTTTGCTTTTTCTTAGGCACTGGCATCTCTTTTGATGTGTTTATGTTCCCTTAGCAACGCCTTGTTTATCCCTCATGCCGGGCGCCATGCTTGCGCGTGCCCCTCTTTCTTTGATCTTTGGTTCGGTCATATTTTATCTTTCGTCTTTTTTAAGTTCATTGAAAACCATTGTTGTGTGGTATTTCATTTAATGGCCGTGAATCGCGATATGTGAAAACTCCTCATGTTGATATGGATATCAAATAATGTATTACTTTGGGCTGAGCTCTGCCTCACCGATTTGTTCTATTTTGTTCCTAAGGTAACAATTTCTTTTTTAATTTTCTGATTAATTATATTTTATATTTGGTTGAACCTGTTGGCTGGATCACATTATGGGTAGGCACGATACTATGACGATAGTGAATAGGTTATTCTTATATACTGTTTCCATCAAGGTCTGTTTTCTTTTTCTTCTTTTGTCCCTTGCTGATTTTCGTGTAGCCATTTACTATTTTGATTTTGTAATTATTTATTGAACTCTCTTGTTTTCTGCTCGGCGTTATTATTGTAGAAGTAGGAGGGGTAGTTTTTTAAATTTTATCCTGTTGATTTAGTAGGCTCGAGTTCAATTCATGACTTCGTCTCTGGTCATTGGCCTGGTCTGCGCGAACATGATAGGTTTATCGTCCCGTTACCTTTGGTTGATTTGAGCTTCCACTGATTTTTATTTTATTTTTTGTTTTCATTTTTCGTTATCTTTCTGCCTGTGTATGTGTTATGTATTCCGTCTATTTATTTCTCGGTGCTCATCGTGCCCAGACCTGCCGTGGGCATGCGAAAAGAATAACATGGGGCTGGTCTAACACAACAACATATTATATTCATCGAATAAGAAGAAGAAGAAGAAGAATATAACGCAAGACTGGGAATGACTAGAATATTTACGTCTGAACATTTTTATTTCGACCGATATACGACGGACTGTTGGTCTTGTGGCAAGCACGTGTCTGCGTACTGAGAGGAATGAAACTGTTTCCACCCTAGAGGGTTAATTTGAAGATGTTGGGAAGTAAAGCGAGCCGGGTGATGCGGCTGCTGCAGCTGTAGCGAGCTCCTCGCTCCCTTCATGACCTATTTCTGTACAAATCCTACTGATCAATACAGCAAACACAGGCGAATGGAACGGCCACTGTGTTCTGGGACAGGCCAGTTTGTAATAACAGCTCTTTTATTTGTTTACCAACCCACTAACCAGTTCATCAGCTGAAGAAAACATCTATTTCACTTTATAAGGAATTTGGACAGTTTAATTGTAGCTTGTTAGTTTTGTCAATTGTTTTCACAAAGAAGTGCTATGAATGTAAATGTTGTAGACTCTTTATGAAAGTTTAGTTCATGAAGAGACAGCTTCGTTTTTTCAAGCATTATATAGCAAAATTACTCTCTGTTCATCCTCTCTGTTGAATGATGAGATGTACGCCCTAGGACGCACGTTGGCGTGTCAGCATCTTGCCTCGCATCGTTGAAACTATCATGGCAGAAACAAATGAATGGCTCGCTTCCAAATCATGGCAACCTTCTTCGGTTATTCAGAGAGTGTTTTCCCTGTTTACCTGCGATTAGTACAATTTCCAAGTCCCGGGGCATCTCACCCACGCCTGTTACAAGCTAATGAGGAACGCAGCGGGAAACCACCGCATTCCTCATTTCCTAAGTACGCCTCGTCAGTGTCATCAAGGCTGTTTGTGACAGCTGATGGTGAAGCTGTTGAGGATCTAATCAGCCTTCAGGCTGAAGACTCATTGTACATCACAAACCGCTTCACAGACACTATTAGTTGTACTTCGTCCGAAAACAGTAATTACCACCACCATCATCACAGACCCCACTATGAGCTGTACAATCGTAAATGTAATATTTTTTGTACACGTAAGTGTTAGAAGTTAAGACTCTAACGGATAAAATATAGAACTGCGTGTAGAAGTATGAGTAAAAATAATAGAATAATTGTATTGTTTAAACATCATAATAGTTGTAATGGACAGGTATTCTGTAATATCGTACTGAAAGCTATGGTCTACCAGTTATTGAATTGTTTAGAGGCTATTAAATGTGTGATTACCTTAACTTTTTATGACTCTGGTGAATACCCATCGTGTGGGATAGCACACGGAAATAGCAAAGGTACGAGAATAAGCACAATACGCTTTGTTGATGAAATTGTGGTTTGAGGAAAGAATGTGGGAGGAATCCAAGAACGGTCTGATGCAGTAAATGGGAGATTGT
Source organism: Anabrus simplex (assembly GCF_040414725.1). NCBI lineage: Eukaryota > Metazoa > Arthropoda > Insecta > Orthoptera > Tettigoniidae > Anabrus > Anabrus simplex. Next base: position 952,717,254 of record NC_090265.1, on the reverse strand, counting down.
AGGACTGGAGAATTAGAAACAATGTGGGCAAGTGTAATAAAAAGAGGAGAGCAAGATAAATCAAATATATTTAAAATATGGAGAGGTTTAAGTAATGAAAAAGTAAAGGAGAATTCAAGATTCAATATGGGAATAAATAGGGGAATATAATGGACGTCTACTATCACAGAGTTTGTTACTCCTATAGAACAAGGATAACTGTACCAAAAGGAGGAGGTACATTACTTACAATGGAGCTGTAACATCTCCCATGACGAGAACGAGTGAATATTTTGTAGGCCTACAAGCATTGTTGGTGAAATTTTTGAGAAGTATGATTCAATAGACATAGGAGAAAATGAAGACGTGTGTTAAAGAAATTAGTTAATAAAATAGATTTGAGTACGGCGAGTTACTTTGAACCTCTTGAAAAGACGAAGAGAGGTGGAAGAACGGACGAAAAAATGAAGAGATTGAAGTAGCTCGCAGTTACGATGGATGTACCTGGTTGAGAGGAACGAAGACAGTGTGACGTGGATGTTGTGCAAGAGGAGGAGTGTAGGAAAGGCGAAAGTAAAATGAGGTGGAACAAGAATTGCCCTAAGCTGGCTGTATGTTGATAAGTAGATGTGGTTTGGTGGTGATGTGACGAGCATATAAGGTTACATATTAATATTTTCTTCTGGTTGTGCACCAATTTTTCATGAACTGTATATACTGTAAAGAGGCCTACTATTCGCTCTCGGACAGTCATTTAGATTTTTCTTAAGTAGCTTTGGTTTATTTCGGTTTTCTAGGAGAAGTTTGTTAAATAACCTGATTCGTCGGTGTTGTTGGTAGTTGTGTGTTTACTCTAATGTAACATGAGGATTGTCTATGCGATGCCTTTTCCTTGTGTTGTATGAATGTACTTACCTTTTTACTGAATAGTGATAAAGGTAAATTGCAGGAAGTGTCACTGTTCCTACTTCTTTGAAAGACAGGTCTACGGGAATTCCACCTAACTGCTTTCTTTTGCCATTTCAAAACCTCCCATATGAGAGATGTCCGTTTGGAGAGGGGGATTAAGAGCCAAGCCTTACTTGGTGCAAGGGGCTGTCTTCTTCCGCCTGGCGATGTCCCTCTGTGCGGTGTTGTTGGAACACACTTGTCACTGCAGATCTGCCAGAATGCTAGGGTTATTAGTAACAGTAAATATATATACAGGTGCTCGTTGGAGTGCCGGCTTGTTTGCCTGCTCTCATGTCCAGTGTTCTACCTAAATAATAGCGAAATAACACAAACATATAAGTAACTACTATATATTAGTACTGCTGTCTCCGTTATAGGGCGCGGGCTGGTATTCCGCTCCCGTGTTTCTTTCGGGGGGCGGAGGTGGACTGATTCGTTCTTGGCCGTCTGGCTGCGTTGCCGTCGTCTTCTCGTGTAGTGTTTCTTATCAATCTTTCCTTGTCTGGTCCCTGGGATAAAGACAGCTGTAATCAAAGGAGCATATTTACATATTTGCATAGGTACATGTTGTCTGCAGAGTGTGGGTTTGTGTTGTCTAAGTGTCAGTTTGAGGAGGGGCCCGTCTATCAGCCCCCCGTCCCCCCCCCCCCCAACCCTGAGGCTGAACAGAATGTGTTTCGGTGTGGGGTGCTTGGTGTAAAGATCGACATCGTAGCGTCCGATCCCGCTTACTAGCGGGTTGATCGTATTATCCCATGACTTAGTGTACATTCTTAGTGTTTGTTTACGTATGTGGCGCCTTATCGAGCTGACTTTCGCAATATCGCGTAGTTGGCGTATTGGTGTGTCGAAAAGGAGTCTGGCCGCTGCTCGAATGCATTTATTTTATATTCGTTCTAGCTTATCCAGGTTCGTCTTTGCAGTGAACCCCCACGCTGGGGCTGCGTACATGATTATTGGCCTAATTAAGGCCTTATACATGTTTATGGCTACGTTTGTGTTTATACTGGACTTTTGGTTCAGTATAGGGTATAGCTGGCTGAGTCTAATGTGAGCTTTCCTTTGGATATCTTTGATGTGGTGTAGCATGGTGAGCTTTCGGTCTAGGACTACTCCTAGGTATTAGGCTTTGTCATGCCATGCTATATCTTGATTGAAAAGCTTTAGCGGTGTTATGTTGACTGGTCTGAGTGTGCATCTGTTCTTCCTAGTGAACAGCACGGCTTGGCACTTGTCAACCGTGAAACAGATCGAAGTCCACATGTGCAACGCAGTTCGCACCCACAGCAACCCCACAAGGGAGTGGAAAAAAGTGACAAAGAAATAGAGGAAAACGGAGAAGGATTTTAATTGTAATGGGAATCTTAGTCCTCTTCAGATTTTTTTAAAAATTATTATTGAATTTGAAGAGAAATTCCCATAAATTGTTTTTGTATTCCTATTCTCCTGTTTCTGTTTAATGTCATTTATTGAATACAACACAACTCTCATATCCTAGTTTCGAATCACCAGAAACTGAGGAAAGAGGAAGTTTTCACTGTGTAATACTTTAGTAGTATTTAGTTCTGAACGAGTTAGCGTGCGGTTAGGGTCGCATAGCTTTAAGATTGCATTTGGGAGATGGTGGGTTCGAATCCCACCGTCGGCAGCATTCAGGATGGGTTTCTGTGTTTCCCCACTTTCACATCAGGCAAAATGCTCATTTATTTTCCGGGGCGCGCGGCTGTGAGCTTGCATCCGGGAGATAGTGGGTTCGAACCCCACTGTCGGCAGCCCTGAAGATGGTTTTCCGTGGTTTCCCATTTTCACACCAGGTAAATGCTGGGGCTGTACCTTTATTAAGGCCACGGCCGCTTCCTACCCACTCCTAGCCCTTTCCTATCCCATCGTCGCCATAAGACCTATCTGTGTCGGTGCGACGTAAAACAAATGGCATTTATTTTCCTTTGCCGCTTATCTTTTATAATACAAAATAATTTTGCTGTCTTTCCCGGTGCGATCCTCCCTTTGTTTAATAATTTGATAATTGTATGCCATTATTTTCCTCTTTCTGTGTTAGCTTTAGATTCATTTATATAGATATTTGACACTTAAATGAATCTGTCTCTGTACTGACTCTCAATAGATGTGCCTCTTCCATTGTTTCTGCACACAACAAACATCGATTATCGTAATCTTTCTCTCTTTGACCTGTATTCTAGTATATACTCATTAACCACCACGCCGTACCTTGTACTTCGCTGTTTGCAAGTCTGCCTTTCTTTGTCATCTTTTTCCATAGAGTTCTAATTATGTTCTTTTGGCCTTACATTCTGGTATGATTATTTATTCCTTAATATCCTTCACTCTGGTAATTACTTTCTTGTATAGCATCTTACGGCAATAATTGAACCAAGAATTAGTAGTAGTAAATAAAATCTTTGCAAGATCTTTAGTGTGTGTTTCTTTATCCCAGCACTCTCCCACGCCTATACTCTCTAGCATTATTTTCACCTTGTTTATCCAATCATCTTCGTGTAAAAGTTTCTTTTGATGTAAGTAATCTAAAGTCAGTATTTCCTTCCCGTTCCCCTCATAATCTTAGCTAGTATTATATTACCTTTTTAGCCATGTCTCTCGGTTTGCTTATATCTTCACGTAGAATTCCATCTCCACTATTAGTTGTGCATTATGGTAGTCACGTTATTATTTTGCTGATAGTTGTTGCATCTAGTTCTTCACTGCCTTTTTTTTCTGTGCCCCATACACTGCTCCGGATTTTGCTAGAACATTTAAGTTTTTCTGCAGCTTATGGTCAATATTGGACATATTCCTCTCCACACTTCTTATACTCGATAGAGCGGCCAACCCTTTCATTTTCGCTCTGTTTATTTGATCGCCCGACTTACTGTTAAATTCTAATACAGTTCGTCAATATTTGATTTGACTTCGAGCTCTTCTAATTATGTACCTTCTATCTACCATTTTTATTTTTTATTTAGCCAGGCTGAGTGGCTCAGACCTTTAAGGAGCTGGCTTTCTGAGCCAGGCTCGATCCTGACTCAGTCCAGTGGTATTTCAGGGTGCACAAATATGGCAGACCGGTGTCGGTAGATTGATCGTAAAACAACTCGCGCGGGACAAAATACGGGTACCTTGGCGTCTCCAAAAACCGTAAAAGTAGTTAGTGGGACGTAAAACAAATAATTATTATACAGTCATGTTCATACAAACCCTAACACCTTGAAAGACTAGAGGTAGGTAGTTCATGTTCACAGGTCATGTGCTTTAGCATGTACTGAAGAAATGATTTGCATTTGAATCATGTCGGCCCTCAGGCCCAAGGTCCACATCGATATCTCGGCACACCACCACCGACTGGTAAAATATGCCTGCTGCTCTCGTCGCTATAAAACCGAAGGTAATGGATCAGTGTGACTTGAGCAGACGTGCAAGATGCCTCGCAGACGTATAGTAATTTAGGGATATCTTGATACGCTAAGCAAAAACCTGTAATTTTGATCGTGCTTTATTTGTAAAATATTTCAATTTTTTCCCTGGTGATTTTGTACACAGTTTAAGTTTCCTTTTATTTATGGCAGAAAATAACATTTCATGACATGTTAAATTATCAAATAAATACAGGATGCAATAATGTCCACTTCTCCCGCACTTAGGGAGAACCTAACACTACGTAAGACCTCCGAATAGTTATGCAACTATTGTACACAGTGGGTACATATAAACTGTTCATCGTTTCCGTTTTCCACACACATCTCGTGCAACCATTTCCTGCATTCCCCACTACATTGGACCCATGCCTCATTACGGTTGTCACATACTGCGCAGTAATTCTCAGAGCAAAGAGGACTGCTTGAGAAACTAGCTTCCCCGTTGCGCACGCCGAGTTCTCGTTGTTGTCCGATTTGAAGGATTCTTTTCATTTTCGCGTTTCCTATTCTTTAAATTTTCCCGATAATCCTGTGAAGTCACCGTGGCGGATGGGGGGAAGCAACACATCTCTATTCATAAAGCTGATGCCTTATCAAGCACATCCGGATCTTTGCAGTGCCTTGAGTGTCCGTCGATTATCAACCGAATCCTGCCCCGAGGTTTGTAACGGTTTAGGTGATCAAGGAATAATGAAAATACTTCAGTGGTCGTATACACTGATTCGGACATTTTAACAACTGATCCACTGGGCAGTCCTTTAGAGTGTATCTTTGCCTTACGCCCAGCGGCGGCTCGTGAAAAAATCGTCCTACGTGCTACAAAAAACGCTAAATACGCTCTTTTCAATCTGCAGTGCAAATAGGATATTGGAAATATAGATCCTCACTAATAACACTAGTTTAATTTCACTTGATATACACTGCAGTGGATAAATCTCCATATGAGCTCTAACACTAACACAGTGATAGAAAAACACGCACCAACAATATAACCGCGAGATCAAACACCGCACAAAGCAACTGAAAGTGCTGCCAACTGAATCATTGAGGCCTCCTCTATTACAATTTACATACTAATGCTGGATTCTTTGACTCACGTACGAATTCCTTATTTTTGACACAAAAGGAAGATGGATATTGGTTGCTTACCGTAGTAACAACGTTATGTTTGCGATAGATTGCTCCCAGTTCCGCTGTACATTTGAGCCTAGACGATGTTGCTCTCTAGTGGCAGGATCGCTTATCAAGTTCAACATCAGGGTAGCAGGAAGCATCGAGCACTTCTACCTCCTTGCGGAAGGACAAGTAACTATAGACGGGATCAGTGAAAGTTGATCCCGGTTGATGGTATACTCTACCGGCTACGGGGAGTGTTGCAAGCTTGGCTGCGCCTGCGTATTGCTTTCTCCAGGCTACAGGCCAGAGCTCATTTCACATGAGCACGAGAGGAGTTCCTCGGGAGAACAGAGCTAGGTGTTCGTCAGATCTCGTCCTGATTTTCACCAAACACAGTCATACCGTACTCAAAACAAAGAAAAGGCACCAGGATAATTGTACTGATAATAATTAATTCCTTACAGTTCCAAGCTACGTGCTGGAGCCCGGGAGCCCGTATTGACCGGCCGCCACTGCTTACGCCTTTCATTATAACAAAGAGTGGGATAGCGTATCCAATAGCACTACCACACACCATTACTGTTACCGTAGATCCCTTTTCTGCCGTGGTGCTGTGAAACACGTTTTTCTTTCCTTTTTCACTGATAATCTTCCCTGCTTTAAATGAGAGCTGAACACCAGTTTCATTGGCATTGAAAATATTACCAGGTTCTTGGAAAACCCAGTCATATCCAACCACTGCCTTTTGTTTTTTAAATATGCTTCTTATCACCATTCCTCTGAGTGAACCTAAAAGCCAGTTCTCGTAAGTCGGTCACTGTTCGCCCAAACCCCATAGAATCGAGATGAAAAATATGGTTGACTAAATGGTCCTACATAGCTTTGTCAATTGTTGCTCCTTTTTCCAGTTTTCTATTGATAGATATACCAGATAGTATTCTGGATCTGAGTGTATTCCTTGGAATACTGAAATACTTCGCAGCTGTTGCTAAAATAGTTCCATTTTCTTTCACGTCCTTTATAGCAGCAGCCATATCTTCTGCATTCCATCGTCCAAGCAGACCTTTGTACACATATTTCCGTGACATCCTCGACCTATAACCATTTGGATGCAAAACTATTAATGCGAAACTCTTACTTTATCATCAGTCTCCAACCTTCGTAATTTGAGTTTAACTTAACTCTACAAACATTATTATAAAAATATCGCATTGGAAAGATATTATAAATATCCTAATACACGACATTGTCATCATTTATTACTCCTACTGAACTGTAGTATTAACGCACCATTAATCCCTGTCCCCAAAAATGTATCCCGGTTTAGAGATTCAGGGAGATCTCGACAGTGTCGAGATCTCCCACCTTGTCGTGTCTAGATCTCCCCAAGTTTCATTGGCAGGCAAGAGGCCGCAACATTTACCAAGCTGAAGGTTTGACGATTTGGAAATGACATGACCGCTTCTCCGAAACTTGCTTTGTGCCCCTAACCTAAAACATTATCTTAAAAGTATCGCATATCTACGTATTTCGTTACACAATCTACTCATCATATTATAGCAAATTACTTTTTAATCATATATCACTTACTTACTCAACTTCAGTTATTCATATGCCTTGTATTTATAGCAATCTTCAGCTAACAGGATGACCATGAGCACAAAACCATACGGCTCCAGTAAAAGTAGTTGCAAGTTTGACCTGTGCAGTACTGTGGTTACCAGAGGCGCTAAGCTTAAATGTGTCGAGTTCTCCCTCATGTCGGTATCTCCCTAAGTTACCTTATGCGAGAACCGTGTCGTCAAATGAGTGAGTTTGAAAGAGGGCGTATTATTGGCATATAAAAATGAAATGGCGTAAGGCTTTTAGTGCCGGGGGTGTACGAGAATATGTTCGGCTCGGCAGTTGCAGTCTTTCGATTTAACGCCCGTAGACCTGCGCGTCGTGATGAGGATGAAATGATTATGAAGGCGACACATACATCTGACCCTCAAACCAGCGAAATTTAGCAATGATGGTTAAAATTCCCGACTCCACCGGGAATCGAACCCAGGACCCCTGTGACCAAAAGCCAGCACGCTAACCATTTAGCCATGGAGCCGTACATTATTGGCATGAGAGAACATGATGCAACCATCTGGAAAATTTCTGCTCGTGTGGGACGAAGTGTGTCGGCAGTGCAACGGGTGTTTACATTATGGTTCACAGAAGGCCGTACAACACGACAAGATGGGTCTGGTCGCACTACCCAGACCATCCCCCGAGAAGATCGACACCTCATCCGAATGACATTGCAGGGCAGATCTGCGTTTTCCTCGGCTTTGGCGCAACAGTGGAACAGTGTAACACATCGTACACTATCAGGAGTGACCGTCCGTCGCCGTTTATCACGGTCTGTATTACCGGCGCGCCGTCCACTTCTCCGCCTACCTTTGAGTAATGTGCATAAACGTGCTAGACTGCAATGGTGTATGGAACGACGTCACTGGGGTCAGGCATGGCAGCAGGACGAATCCAGGTTCTGTTTGTTTGAAAATGATGGCCGCATTTTGGTTCACCTCAGACAGGGGGAGAGGCATCACATTGACTGCATTCGTACATGACACATCGCCTACTCAAGACCTTATGGTGTGGGGTGCTATTGGGTACAACCACAATTCACAGAATCACAGTTGATGAGTGTCCAGGGCACTGTGGCCAGTTTGATCTACGTGAATAACATCCTGCGACCCGTAGCCATACCCTTTCTGCACGACACCCCAGACGCCATATTTCAGCAGGACAATGCGCGACCACATGTTGCTGCACGAACACGTGTCTTCTTGTTGTCACAGGATGTCAGACTGTTGTCCCGGCCCGCCCGATCGCCGGACTTGTCACCAATCGAACATGTGTGGGATATGGTGAAACGACGGGCGCTGTGCTGTGATCCAATGCCAGCCACCAGAGATGAACTGTGGAATCTGGTGAATGCAGCATGGATGGCTATACCCCCAGGACGCAATTCGCGCCTTATACGCGTCCATGCCATTACGCATGGAACAAGTTACCAGTGCCCATGGAGGACCCGGTGCTTACTAAGCAAGAGGACACATGCTGAGCCTAGGTGACTGAAATGCCAATCGTTTCTGCAGAACGTACTAATGAACATGTCCTGTGAATGTGAACTTCCTATATCTAGTCTTTCAAGGTGTTCTGTTTTTTTTTAATAACACCGTTGTATGTTTCTATTTTCCTTTTTTAACACACGGCATTGCATTTGTTTTCATAATGCTGATTTTAAAATTCCATTTCCTACAATATTGAGCGGTTTTTCTTATGTTGCTGTGCACACCAACTGATGTTAGAGAGAGCAAAATGATGTCTGCGAAAACCAGACCAGAAATATTCTCATATCTTTATTGTTACGACATGGACTTGTCATATTTTCCTTCCCTTTATTTTCCAATACGTATAATTGTTAATAATAAGAATGAACAACATAGGTGATAATTTGCATCCCTGCTTTATTACATGTGATAAATATCATTCATGATCCGTATTGATGGTATTTGATTGGAATAATAATAATAAGTTAATTTATTGATTTCACCACCTAATCAATACAATAAGTCTTGTCTTAGTTGAATTTACTTTGGTATGTTAACTAAAATTGTACATGTTTCGCCTTGAATTTAGGCATCATCAGCCATTATCTTAACCTTAAAATAGAATCAGGCACCTGATTTACATATACATGAAATAAAACAGATTTTTTTAAAATCCTTGGAGAGACTTGAACTAAAATTAAGATATGGTAAAAGACTTGTAATGAAGTTGGTTTTAAAGATATTACAGTGAGTGAGGAAATATACAATTGGTGAAAGTAGTAGTAGTAATATTGACATTAGAAGGCTTCTATTAAAATTAAAATGAACAAAGCAACAGTCTGTTATGAACAAGTGATAGGATTGCTGAAAAATTATGTTGGCCGACCAGCGGTTACAACGAAAATGATAAAAATCGTGTTTAATAAATAATGTAGAATAAAATAATAATGAAAAATGGTCATGTGACGAGCAATTATTTGTTTACAAGAGAAGGAGTCGAAAACCAATGGCATATGGTGATGTGGTTCAGTTTGATCAAAAAATACGAAGTTGAAGATGACGGTTGAAAAACGATGTTTAAATAGAATCTTTTTGGACCATCTCAATTTGATGCAATGCTACAATGTTGTTAAGAATGTGAGTTGATAGACATTCCAGTCGAAACGGAAGTGTGACAGTTGAATCTGTAAAAGAAAACATGTACCATTTTAGTTAACATGCCAAAGTAAATTCAACTAAGACAAGACTTATTGTATTGAGTAGGTGGTGAAATCAATAAATTAACTTATTGTTATTATTCCATTCCCTGCTTTAGTCCAACATTTGAATGTGTGTCTACTACAGATATACTGCATTAATATAAATCGGCAACGAAGTACCGCTGAACTAGACTGAGGCCTTTCTGTATCGGTACGACTTCAAGCCCTAGCAAAAAGACGTCATTCAAATATTCTTATCCATCACTGTCCTACGGTTTCACGTGGAATCCTAACTATGTACTGACCCTATTCCCATCTCAATAAATTACACAAAATAACTCATCGGGGTTTTTACACTGAAAATTCCGGCATCAACACTACATGATTTCAACAACCTGATCCACAATCCTTCATTCTTTCCCATTTCGCAAGACGTTCAACACTCGCTATCACAAATTCTCTACACAGCAATAATATGGAATATCTCTCTTGGGTGACCCACAATGCTGTTACATAATATATTTCCAAACCGAAACTCACAACTTGACTTCCAAAAAATATTACCGTTATTTTCCTGTCATCAGCTCTACACAGATTTCAACAGAATTTGGAATGGCAGTCTCCTGTACAAACTTTATCGGTCTCGTCTCGTCTCGTCTCGTAACTTCCCTTGATAAAAATATACGTTGCCGAACACAAAGGTGTGCTTTCATGCCAGCTCTAAATGAATAACTACGGGTTACGCTTACATGAATTCATCTTTACACCGAACAGAATTTTATGATAAATTAACGGCATTACTTTGGCAAACCAGAAATATAGAAAATAAACGTACGGAAATGTCACTTTGCTTTAGACATAATATTCGTTTCTCAACCATCAAATATACTACTCTACAACACTTCACACACTAGTTTCGCGACTTCCCCGATTATCCAAGAAACATGAAACAAAACAAATGGCCCTTTTGTAGAATACCTCTGACATTTTCACGAAATAAAAGGGTGACGAAAATGGGTCACAAATATACGCAAAAAATTGTGACATCATGAAATAAATAAAAGCACTGTATAAATCTGGTAATTCACATACCTGTAGTCGTCTCCCATCATTATAGGCTCACCAGCCTCTCTCACTCTTTATTTAGCCATCTCGACAGATAGTGGTTTTACAAAACTTATTTTCATTTCTCTGTCTTTTTACCATTCACCTGAAAATAATGACATAAAACATAAAAATGCCGTTCACACTTTCTCTTCTTCGCAAACCGAACACGATCATCAAGACACCGTTTCGCAGACGCAAACGAAGTTAAATAAATATATGTGTTAATTCAATTGCAGGACTTCGGCATTACAATGACCGTCTGTTGCCTTGATATGAATTTATACGACGGTTCCAGATGGGAATACCGTTAACTTGACTAACAATCTTTCTCCACTTGGAGATGACATTATATAGCCACCTTTGGCCAAACTACCCTCGTGTATGGACTTAGTCTACACAACTGATTTTTACTGTTCTTCTGAGTAGCGTGCGGTCGCTTCAAATTCTTTGAACACAATGCGGGATTGCAAAATGGCGCATCGTTCTTTTATAACATTTACTCCCACTCTCATGCCGTCTGTATTTACCGCCAAACATTTTACAGACACTTTTTTCTACCCCATACCAATGTACTGATGGAAGATCACGACGTAACATATAGTTGTTTAGTTTAGTAGTGGTGTTGATGATAGGCATTTAAGGATTTCTCTTAACCAACTGAGTTGTTAAATTACGGTATCTCATAAGATAGGCACTATATTTGGTCGATGTAACAGAGTTCGAACGAACAGGTGCGTCTTTCGGCAAATTTCCTTCTGGAGCTATTTAGTGGTCTAAAATCCTTACCATTAACGACCAAATTGTTTCACTTACAATTTCCTAACGTTTACTACGGCAGTTTCGTCGCCAACTCTTCTTAAAATGCACTTTTGATTATAAAAAAGTATGTCGGAAATATCCCAGCCCCTTTTACACTTGCGGGTGACGTAATTTCTTTAGCGTGAGAATGAGAACCACCACCTGTTCCTCCACGTGCCGTCTCTGGTCAGAGATAAAAAATGTAGGTAGAGCTCCTGACTTATAATTTATATGGGACCTCATATATTGACTTTGGGACTCAGGTTCTTTATGACAGAAAGGTCATGGGTTCAATATATGCATTCGTTTCTCTTTTGTTCTTGTGATTTTGAGAGGGTATGCACGATACGGAGATGATATCCACCATTTTAGAAAGTTCTGTCTGTCTGTCTGTCTGTCTGTCTGTCTGTCTGTCTGTCTGTCTGTCTGTCTGTCTGTCTGTCTGTCTGTCTGTCTGTCTGTCTGTCTGTCTGTCTGTCTGTCTGTCTGTCTGTCTGTCTGTCTGTCTGTCTGTCTAAATTGAAGACCATCCCGAGTTCCTTTGTACAAGTTCGACGAAGAACCCTGCCTTCTTGCGGAATTGATAGGTGCATAGTACTTGCTTGTTCCTCGTAGGAAAGAAAGAATTGAATTGCACTCATTTATTGTAAATGACAGGCTGGACCGTAGGCAACGGCTGGATTAAGTAGTTCAGACGGTAGAGCGCTGGCCTTCGAAGCTCAATTTGGCGGGAGCTATCCCGGTCGTAAAATGGAGAATGGCAGTTTTACCGCCACGTAAAAGAACTCTTGTGGGACAATATTCAGGCCTTTCAGCACCGTAAAAGTAGTTAGTGAAATTTAAAATATTATTATTATAATTAGTAGTAGTAGTAGTAGTAGTAGCAGCAGCAGCGAATTCTCCCAATATTGGAAGACGTTAAGCAAATAACTCAATCAGTTCTTCTCGGAGTTCTTCCTGTCATTCCAGTAGGCTTTCATTCTTTCCGAGAAGGCTTGTTTACGGTCTTCCAACCACTTTGGTCTGTACTGGTTTTGTTATGGTTGCTCTGATGTAGCTTCCGAATTGTTTACTTTGTGTCTAAAAATGTGTCTTTCTAGAATGTCTATTGAACTTATGTTTGCGTTTTTGAGCTCCTTTTGAAGTTCTTTAAGCCAGGGTGTTGAGTTCTTAAGTGAGATTACATAATCTATGAGCATTATCCTTTCTTGTCAGTCGACTTTCTGGTAATTTAGTGAGATGACCGAAGAATTTCATTCGTCTTTTCCCAGTGTCAATTTCGATGTTAGAGAACTTTTCTGTTGTTTTGATTGATTGTAACCTGTAAACGTCTTTGGTGTATCTTGCTCCTAAGATTTTCCTAATGATCTTCCTCTCTTCTTTTTTGATTTCTTCGAGTTCTTGTTTTCTGTTGAGTGCCAATGTTTCTTTTGCGTAAAGGAATGATGGTTTTGTGACTCTGTTGTAATGCCGAATTTGTATATGTCTTGACATAGATTTTTTTGTTGTTGTAGATGTTTTGGACTAACCCTAAAGCGATGTTTGGAGACGAGTTTGTTGTGAGATCATTTCAAGGCCTATTGGTTCGATAAATTCTCCCGAGGTATTTGAAGCAAAGGACCCTGCCAACTGTACTATATTTTGTTCTCATGCTCTTGATATCTGTTTTTGAACGTAGGAATTTAGTTTTCTCGAACGATATGTGTAGTCCCACTTTTTCTGCACTTTCTTTATCTCGGTCTGTTTAACTGCAGTCTCCCCATCCTCTGTTAGTATCCCCAGGTCATCTACAATAGCGAGGTATGGCAGATAGAGGCTATCTTTGCGAAAGCCCAGTCGGATTGGCTTCCAAAAGTCACATTTCTTGAGTTCTTTCTCCCATTCTTCCATAACATTGTCTAGGACGACGTTGAACAGAATAGGAGAGAACCCATCACCTTGACTCACGCCTGTTTGAATGTTGAAGAGTTCGGAGATTGCCCCCATAAATTTCAATTTAGATTTCGTGCCAGTCAGTGTTTGTTTTATGAGTTCTCGAGTTTTGGGATATAGCTCTCTCTCGTCTAGAATTTGGAACAGTGAGGGCCTGTCGATCGAATTGTAAGTATTTTTGAAATCGACAAATGTGCATACTAGGGTTTTTTCCTCAGAGCTCGCATTTTGAGTATGGTTTTGAGGTTTGAAATGTGTTTGGTGCATGGCCTATTTGGTCTGAATCCTGCTTGATATTCAGCTAATTTTGGTTCTAATTGCTTTTTATGTTCAATGCAAGAGAAATGCTGATAAAAATGTGTAGGTGTCAGATATAAGATAGATTCCCCTATAATTAGTTACATCTAATTTGTCACCTTTTCTATGTATTGGATGTATTAGAGCAGTCTTCCAGTCATCCGGGAGCTTTTCATTTTACCATATGTTTTGAATTATTTGTGTAATTTCCTTGAGTGAATTTTTCAGACGTACCGGGTGAGCTGGCCGTGCGGTTACGGGCGCGCAGCTGTGAGCTTGTATCCGGGAGATAGTGAGTTCGAACCGTACTGTCGGCAGCCCTGAAGATGGCTTTCCGTGGTTTCCCATTTTCACACCAGGCAAATGCTGGTGCTGTACTTTAATTAAAGCCACGGCCGCTTCCTCCCCACTCATAGGCCTTCCCTATCCCATCGTCGCCATAAGACGTATCTGAGTGGATGCGACGTAAAACAGATTGTAAAAAGCAATCAAACGTTTAGCTCCCCTGATGCTTTGTTGTTTCTTCATTATTATTATTATTATTATTATTATTATTATTATTATTATTCACACCGTGGATGTTTTACCCCCGTGGCTATAATATCAACAGTTACGTAAAACTACGAATTCGCTTATAAGTTATTTGCACTGGCCTGCTGTAAGTCAGAAGGCAGGCAGACGTAGGAAGCCATAGCTATTCCGGTAGGTCAAATGGTTTCAAATGTTGGATACAGGATGGGGAAACTCACTTAACAAAGTGAATTTCATTATTCATTTTCGGTACGATGATTTAAGGATCTATTTCTAATTTATGTAAGAGTGTGTAAAGACTAGGTCCAGTTTTTGTGGCACTGTCACCGTCGTGAAGTTTGTGACATTTGATAGCTTCTATTTTAACAGGTCTGGTGTGTTCCAGAACTTTCAGGATCATGCACGATAAACGTACGGTATTTCACGTTTCCTCTTTGTACATCTCGTTCTTCAGTTAACTCATCTCCTGTTTATAGCTATCATTGTAACGGTTTGCGCTATTCCATTCCCAGCACTGCCAGAAAATGTTAAGGTTGGCAGGGAAGCTAGTACGTGATTAAATAGGTACATGCAACTCTCTTCCGTTGAGGGTGTGCCTAGAAAGATCTGCACCACCTCGAGACGAGGACATGAACTTACTTTTAGCTACTATTGTCGTAAGTTTATTTTAGACTAGCTGTCGGGCCCATCCTTGGCGGTTTACATTTTATGTAATTGTAGCGGTAGCGATATTGTCATCGAGTGGTGTTGAGTGGCAGCAGAAGAGACAGAACTCATCTCAATTAACCTTGTCGCTGCTGAAGTCTCGGACAGGCTGGTGTGACCCTAGTGCTAGATTTCTTCAGCCAACAATCACATCAAATATTATCGTCAATTTAAACACAAAATACAAACATTAATTACAGAATAGTATTTTGAGACGATATTTAATTCACCAGTTTGTTCGTACAGTGTTGAAGACAGTTCGTGTTTGGGATCCAGGGTTCGATTCCACTCGAGGTGGCGAGTATTTCGTCCATTAAGAAGATGCTTAGAAATATCCATTCGCATTACGGTCTATACCTACTATATTTACGCACAGTGTCAAACCATACATACGATTAACAGCAGAAAGATTAAATTAAACACACAGTATTGATAAATGTAGGGAGGAACTTGTCATAAACTTAACATCAACTGTCTGTTTATAAAATCTGTTTGCTTCGTCCGCTACCCTCGCCGACGTCTCTTCACATTCAGAAATACCCTGAAACAGTCAATTTCAGGGCATCAGGGTTCTAATTACTGACATAGCTAGGTTTGGCGCTTGAAATGCATGCGCCTTCGGCGTAAACTCGTCGTCTGACCACGTGGGCAGTAGGGTTGGGCACTATGTCCCTGTTTCGGCACACTGTGCCGGTGCACAGTTATGTTCCGCTGTTCCGTCAGAAGCGCCACTATGCACTGCCCTTCACCAAGGTCTATATACACAGGTCTGGTCACGCTCCCAGAATTCCTTGCGGCAGCGGCCATATTGGGACCAAAGGTCTCCACTGTGTGTTATACAGTGCGGTGAGATTAAGTTGTCGTGGGTTATTGTGTCGCTGCAAATTGTAGAAGTCATTCATGTAAAGGGACTAGGTTATTTAGATTCCCGAAAGATAAGAACAGGAGGGCAAAATGGGTTCAAAATTGCCGACGTCATAAGTGACAGCCCACAAAACATTCGCAGCTGTGCGAGGTTAGTATAACCTTTGCTAAATAAAAATAAATAATCACCAAGTTTAATTATATTTACTTTTGTGTTGTAGGGGTTAGTATGATTAGCTGCCACCCCTGGAGGGCCGGAATCGATTCCCGGCTCTGCCATGAAATTTGAAAAGTGGTATGAGGACTGGAACGCAGTCTATTCAGCTTCGGGAGGTCAGCCATCCTCGAAGTGGTTTTTCGTGGTTTTCCACTTCTCCTCCAGGCAAATGCCGGGTTGGTACCTTACCTTACGTAACACCTCGGCTGCTTCTTTCCCCTTCCTTGTCTACCCCTTCCAATCTTCCCATCCCCCGACAAGGCCCTTGTTCAGCATAGCAGGTGAGACCGCCTGGGAGAGGTACTGGTCCTCCTCCCCATTTTAACACCACGACCGCTTTTTCCCCCTTCCAATCTTCCCATCCCCCGACAAGGCCCCTGTTCAGCATAGCAGGTGAGGTCGCCTGGGCGAGGTACTGGTCCTCCTCGCCATTTTTATCCTCTGACCCAAAGTCTTACGCTCGAGGATACTAACTTTGAGGCGGTAGAGGTGGGATCCCTCGCTGAGTCCGAGGGGAAAACCAAGCCCGGGCAGCAAATGAATTAAGAAAGAAATGTATGTATGTTGGGTATTCAGCCCAAAGGCTGGTTTGATCCTCTACAGCTCCACCAAGAATTGTCACAGAAAGAAAGAAAGAAAGAAAGAAAGAAAGAAAGAAAGAAAGAAAGAAGGTAAAATTTGCATAATTTATTCCAATTATTATTATTATTATTATTATTATTATTATTATTATTATTATTATTATTATTATATAAAATGTATATCACCGAGCAAGCGGCTGCGGGTCTTGGGTCACGTAATTATCAGTTTGCATTCGCGAGATAGTGGGTTCGAACCACTCTGTCGGCAGCCCTGAGGATGGTTTTCCGTGGATTCTCTTTTTTACACCAGGCAAAAGCTGGGGATGTACCTTAATTAAGGCCACGGTCGTTTCCTTCCTTCTCCTAGCTCTTCCCTCTCCCATCGTCGCCATAAAACCTATCTGTGTCGGTGCGACGTAAAGCGAATTGTAATAAAATGTATTACATTATAACAGTAAACTTGCGTCATCCCGTGGCGGTGCGGCTCTTTCTTTTCTCACGCACACCCGCAATAGATGTGAGCTGCACGTACCATTTCGACCACATACCATTCTTAAATTTCTCGCAGTACCGGGAATCGAACCAGGACCCCGAGGACGGCAATTCATTACATAAACCGTTAAACTACGAAGGCAGTTCTCTTATATACGCGTTTATTCCTGTTACTAGAAATGTAGCCTAAATTGCTGGCTTTAATATTTATTATAATAGGCCCAGTGTTGTGTTAGGCCTTAGCCTATAGGTAATTATTTAACTTCAAACATTCACACTTCTTTGATCATTATATTACTTTGTTTATGCTTAGGTACCCTAAATTAGACCTACTGGCTGAAAAATTGATGACAATTTCGTCATATAGTCTGTTCTTAATGCCATTGCAACTGCTCACAATATATGAAAACTGACAAGTGCGTGCTTATAGATGACAAAATATATAAATTAGCAGTATTTCTCAATTCGCAGGTTATGGTAAAACTATTAATTATTGTAATCAAAGGCAAAAAAAAACTAATTTTAACAGCTTTTTTTTGGTCTTAAATCCATTTTTAAATCCGAAACTCGCCTGTATCCAGCACGGAAATACCTGAATGTCGGTACCGGCAGTGTGCCGCCACGTGCTGGAATGTTCCGTGTTTCGTTTTCTGTAATATCCTCTTTGTTCTGTGAGTTCCGTTGCACCGGCAACTGGCCTTCGGTACATGCGAATAAATTAATGTGTTCTGTTGCCATTGATGCTTTCACGGCCCGTTCTTATAGACATGATACTGTATAGGCTTTTGGGCTTACGCCTTGTCAAGAAAATAAGGTGAAATTCTTTACGTTTCGCAGAGAACTGTGCTCTGCGTCATCAGAAGAATGTCTCGACTGTCCACGAGAAAGGCTTCTTAAACAATGAGTCATCCCGTGGCGGCGTGGCTCTTTCTTTTTTTTCTTTTTTTTTTTTTTCAGACACACCCGCAATAGATGTGAGCTGCATGTACCATTTCGACCACATACCATTCTTAAATTTCCCGCAGTACCGGGAATCGAATCCGGACCCCGAGGACGGTAGTTAATTACATAAACCGTTAAACTAATTTTTAACTAATCTTTAGCTAATTTTAACACTCTACCTGAAGCTCCTAATGTTTCGGAACAACCAATCCTAGCGGGCAGGCTTAGGTCAGAGCGATTTCTTACTCTCTCTGGCAGCAAATCATCACCTCTATCAATATTATTATCACTCCCTGTCACTTCATCGTGCACTACATTTCCACCTAATTGAATCTCTACCTGCCGTTTTACACCTTTCAGTAGGTGATTCATGTATATTATGAACTACAAAGAACCGAGGGAGTTTGGCTGTGCGCTAAGGACCGCGAAGCTGTGAACTTGCACTCGGGAGATAATGGGTTCGAATCCCACTGTTTTTTGTTTTGTCTTGTTTACTTCACTATTGGAGTATAAATTAGTACAATGTATCGTACTAAAAATTACACCACTTACTTCTTACTTGAGAAAGTCCTCCTATTCCTCTTTCATTTACGTTCGTTTTCAGGTATTTCACGCTTTAATATCCAACAGTAATCAGCGAGCATACTGATGCTCCAACGTCCTTGATACCTCCTTTCGAACTCCTGCAGATCTTTGTGAAATCGTTCTCCTTGCTCTTCGCCCAAAATTCTAGATTTTTGGGGAAATAATCTAGGTGAGAAAACAGAAAATAAATTTTTATATGTTACTACCAAGTTCCTTATATGCTTCAAGCATGAAGCATGGTAGCCACAATGTTTCGGTAATTAGGATCCTTACTGTTACCTAGAAATCTTGAAATGACTTAACAAAGATATCCGTGCTCCTTTCTCCTTTCCATCTGTAATATTTTTAAATGCTGCATCCTTACAGTATATCAGGACCTTTGAATATATCATACCTTCTTTTAATTTTGCTTCAGATAGTGGTGAACATTTCTCGTATATGTAGGCTACTTGAAAGTCTCTTTCCTTATTTAAAGACTTAAAAAACTGTTTCATTAAGTCGTGCTTTCGTTAAGCCAAGCTTAATTTGCAGAGATGGCAGCACGTCTTTAGAAGAAGGCTTTGGCGCACTACATTCTTAGAACCGACTTCCAGATTTTCTCGGGGTGGTCAGTCTTTCATAGTCCAGTGATCAACTCGTGTCCTGCCTTGCCGGTACCAATAGAATGGTGTTCCTGGGCACAGCAGGTTTTTTATTGAAGTATAGGACTGAACAGCTCAGAGCGCAAGATCCTTCAGTAAGTAATTTAATTCACTCTGGTTGAAATACCCACGATCTGCAACACCCAATTTTGGTAGATAGCACTGTCATTCGTCTCTATTTCCCTCGCTTTTACTTAAGATCGGATGAAAACTGTTTAAGATTTTCTAGTGGCACAGCGATTGGTACACCGGGCCCACTGGTCACAAGTAAAATGGCTAACCGAACAATTGGATACACGATTGTAATTTATTTTTAGAATTGTATACCTTCACATCACAAGAACAGAAGTAAGAGTCGTTACTATGGTTAAACTGCTCACTCCAAATCATAGATACTCCAAAAGAAAGCGACGGTCTTCTGCCGTTGATCCAGTGAGGGCGTTCTTCAGTGCATACTCTACATATTTTGTGTGGTGCGCAAGCTTTAATTTGGTCTCCTAGTTTGATTCCGAAATAGGCATGATATTACTTTTTCACAACATCTGTAATATTACGCCTCTGTATAGGCAATGTGTATTTGCCACGTACATAACAAAAGTGATCTGGGTTATTTATACATCCTCGATGCGACAAGGTAATTACTTTTTTACTGAACTAAGAACTCTCAACATTATACTCCACAATAAAATTTCAAAATTTCAGACTGATTTTGTTTCGTTTCTGGATGAAACACACACTACAATGGTCTCAGAGAAGGAAGCTATTTGTGACCACTGTAATGAAATGTGAGAGGAACTCGACGGGAAGAGTTAAGTGCTTACGAAGATAAAATAAGATGTGTCTCTCACCAAGGAGTGGCTAACATTCTTCTCTCATAAATAAAGATAATGGCAAGGCTGCACGTTATTTCGCTCTAACTTCCTTATGAACTTGCACCCCCTATCTGCTAAGAAACATCCGGTATCCTCGGCTTTTACTATCAACACCTTAACAATATTTTGAATACAATTGGTTTTCATATTCTACGCTGACCATTCAGCCAACGAGTCAGACCCGACTAGATGTTCACCTCTTGTTAATTATAATGGAACAATCTGAAGAAGGAAGACTTCCAACTTTACAAAGCCAGCGGGTATCGTATAAACACAACGAAAAGCAAAGGAATGAAGGGCTCTTAGATTCACAAACCTATTACATTTTGCAGTTAGAGAAGATTTAGAGTTGACTAAGGATGATCGGACAAGAATGGTGGTATAGCAGAGCGACACACAAAGTATGAGTGGTTCAGGCGTTTGAGGCGTTGGCCTTCTGACTCCGACTTGGCAGGTTCTATCCTGGCTCAGTCCGGTGGTGTTTGAAGGTGCTCAAATACGTCAGCCTCGTCTCGGTATATTTACTGGCACATAAGGTAACTCCTGCGGAACTAAATTCCGGCACCTCGGCGTTTCCCGAAACCTTAAAAGTAGTTAGAGGTATGTACAAACCAATAACATTATTATTAGGCTAGTTAAGTGGAAATTTGGCTGCAACCTGGTAGGACTCCTTACGTAACTCATGCTGTAAGGTCCCGGGAGAACTCTGTAGTAAAGAAATCGGATTTAATATTGCAAACTATTCCGACCGAATCTCGTGTTATGATATTTCTTCGAGCTTATGTAGTTTAGTGTCCCTCTCTTATATTTTGAAGCATTATCTCTCCTCCTTGCGTGGGAAACAAAAAACCCTTCCGAAACGGAGCTGATCGCATGCCTCCTTCTTGCCT
Source organism: Anabrus simplex (assembly GCF_040414725.1). Classification (NCBI taxonomy): domain Eukaryota; kingdom Metazoa; phylum Arthropoda; class Insecta; order Orthoptera; family Tettigoniidae; genus Anabrus; species Anabrus simplex. The sequence goes on along the minus strand of NC_090265.1, from coordinate 952,696,035 downwards.
TCATTATGTATAACCAAGCAGAAGTCGGTGTACGCTAAATGTTGCACTTAGTTGGTGCGTACATATGTGCTAGGTTGCTCGTACTCTGATCGGTAGTTCTCATTTGTATTAAGATTGTGTGCTGGAGCTGCAAGTTAAGTACACTTTCACCGTAGATGGAGCCCCCGACAGCTGAGGGCTCGTGTGATCTGACAACGCCAAGTGGAGAGGAAGGGATTGCGTGTTCTTGGTTCTGTTTGCTCCCCTCCAACTCTCTTAAGCCAGACAATCCCGCGCGTGGAGACGTTCTGTAAGCGTAATCAGGATGGATGCTTTTAATGTTTATTTTATTTATTTATTTATTTATTTATTTATTTATTTATTTATTTATTTATTTATTTATTTATTTATTTATTTATTTATTTATTTATTTATACCGTGGTGAAATCGGTTAGTCGTTATCCTTCTGTTCCCGTGATGGACGGTTTGATCATAACTGAGGTAACAAATTCCTGCGGGATATAATTCCGACATCTCAACGTCTCCTAAAATCTGTAGTAATTTAAGTGTTGTTAAACAAATGATATTTATTATTATGAACTGTACTTACATTGCTCACAGAACCACATCAACTTTAAAATGTGACACAGATCTATGACCTTGTATGATCTGTTCTGTCAAATGTACTTAGCAGGCAGCTATTAAACGCGAAGACCATCGTATAATAAGTCATGTGATGAAGAAGACCGAGAAAGAAGCCGGTATAGGTAGATAGTAGCGAATAAACTTTGATTCTGTTTAATTCACAATATTATTAGATTATGAATTTACGCCTTAAAGAAAGTAGATTAATATTGTTACTTGGGTGGTAGAATAACTAATGATGACAGAAGTAAATTAATAAATAGATAAATAAATAAATTAGAGGTGGCAATAAATTACAGACTAGCACAAGCAAGAAAGGCCTTTCGTAAGAAAAGAAATTTGCTCACTTCGAACATTGGAATTAGAAAGATGTTTTGAAGACTTTCATCTGGACGTGGCATTGCATGGAAGTGAAACATGGACGATAACTAGCTCAGAAAAAAAGGAGAATTAAAGCTTTTGAAATGTGGTGTTACAGAAGAATACGAAAGATGAGATGGCTAGATCGAATCAGAAATGAAGAGTTACTGAATCGAATTGGTGAAATCAGACCGATTTGGTGAGCCGAAGAGAGCGAGTGACAGGATATATCTTAAGACACCCAGGGAATTGTAGGCGGCAAGGACGGCAGGGGTAGACCAAGGTATAAATATTACAAACAGATTAGAGTAGATGTATTGTTTACGTAGAGATGAAAAGTTAACACAGCACAGGATAGGGTGGCATGGAGAAGCTGCATCAAACCAGTCTATGGACTGATAACCCAGACAACAGCAACAACATGAGCAGTGAGGTAGACGATGTTTCAGGCTTTAAAATTAGATCCTGAGAGAAATAGGATAAAGAAGAAGGAAATACTTGAAAGTGTTACAAACACTGCACTATGCAGATAGGGATCATACAATCTATTGGCTCCCTGTATGGATAATTGGGGGTGTGTCGGCCTTCGGATTCCAAGTTCGCAGGTTCAAACCCACCACCGGGCAGATGTGGTCGGATTTCTAAGGGCAAAAAATGTCCTTTCGTCACTTCATGCCGCACGGTGTCGGCATGTAAAAGATCTGAGATTACACATTTGTTTTTTATCCGACATGTTAATTAGAACTCAGTCTTAGGTCACCCAAGAGACTTTCGGTTTCTCAGCCATGTAGTAGGCTAAAACGGGGCGTAGAAATTGACACGCAGGCTGCCAACATGACGCGTCTAGTCAGTATGCTAGACGGTAGCTGAGAAATTATTATTATTATTATTATTATTATTATTATTATTATTATTATTATTATTATTATTATTATTATTATTATTATTATTATTATTATTATATTGGGTTTTAGAAATTTCTGTAAAATCTTGGTCCTCCGGCAGAAGGAAACAAAAACCAATCGATCACGAGCATTCGCTCTGGATGAATGGTTCTTGGTTCTTAGTCGTGAACCCGAATCGATCTACTTTTGTACTTTAAAATGTAAAACACCGAAAGTCATGACCTCCCCTTTGAAATGTCCAAGCTTCAACTCATTTCATTTAACATGACAACGTTAGTTCAGCATATATCCCTCCATCTCCTCGATCTGTGTGTGTTTTTTTTTCTATTGGATTTACGTCGCACCGACACAGATAGGTCTTATGGCGACGATTGGATAAGAAAGGCCTAGGAGTTGGAAGGAAGTGGCCGTGGCCTGGTGTGAAAAAGGGAAACCACGGAATTAACGACCTCTTTTGATAAGCCGTTTTCGGGAATAGAAATTTTGAAAAACCGACCGAACAGATTTCGATGAGCGCGCCCTCATTTTAAAGCGTACAATCTGAAGGTCCTTAGAAAAATAGTTGATCTTATGACGTTCTTGAATGTTCTACATATTTTCTTACTTTCCTCAAGTAGTTGGAAGATCTTCCGCTAGGTAACGTGATGCGTGGCTAGGTACTGTGTGGCAGTCTTGGCAGCTGGCGTAGTTTCAAGACCCTCCGCGATGTACCGTATCGCAACTGGTATCATCCCTACTAGCGCAACAGCGAGATAATATATTAGCGTGTTAGCGTACTGTTAAGAAGATGGTGTGAAGTTAATGCGTGATACAGCTTGAAGCTTTGTTATTACCATGCGAGTTACATTCTCTCTATGGACATGAATAGGCCTGTTCAAATCAATATACTGCAATGTCTACTAGAGAACGCCCCTATAGATGTGACCGATCGTACAGAGGGTCATCGGAGAGAAATTGAGCCCAGAGAGTTTCAGCAGCAACTACTGGAACTTTTTTGCCGTTGGTTGTACATCGGTCCGACGCAATCAAGTCTTACAGCGACGTTGGGATAGGGAAGGGCTAGTGTTAGGAGTGGCCACGGTCGTACTTAGGTACAGCCCCAGCATTTGCCTGCTGTGAAAATGGGAAACTACGGAAAACCATCTTCGAGGCTGCCGACAGTTATATTCGAACTCACCATCTCCCGAATGCAGGCTCACAGGTGCATGACTCAAACCGTGTGGCTAACTTGTTCTGTCTACTAGATCACGAAAACTGGCTACAGTTTCACTCAGTAGCTTGGAACGATTTTTTTTCAACATTTACTGCACAAACAACTAGTGTTATTAGTGATCTTAGTGTATCAATCAACAGGTGGCGTGAGGTTCGAATGTCGGTCGATTTTGGGTCAAGATTTTCATCTCAAGAATCACGTGGCGTCATCAAGGTCATCGGGTCTTAAAATTTCAGACAACCATAATGAGCCTGGTAGGTTGCAGCGGCCCCAAAAATAACTGGGATAACCTGAAGTAAGTATTAAGCAGACCTCGTATAATGGGACAAGTGCTAGGAAAGAAGTGTATCACTCAACCGCAAATATTTTATCACCAGGAGGAAAGCTTCTTAGTAAAACGAAGCCTCTCATAACTCATTTATTTTTCACTATCTACAGTCTCACGTACTTGCGGAGTAAATCATTTTTGTAGCCACAAGAATCAAGCCCTGAGAACACATTGAATGTTCCTGTTCATCAACACAGGGTTCTGACATGACGGTAAGTGCTGTTCTGCGATAACAGCAGAATACCAGGCGCGATATGCTCTGTAAAATATCTGGACGCGAACAACAGTTCCCACATGTACACAATTATAGGCGATAATGTTTCTTTCAGTCACTTTCATGGTCGAAATATGACTGAACGGTTAATCCATGGCAGTTTTAATTTTTCCTATGTTCTTAATGTGCGAGGGCAAATATTACTAATTACTGTATTAAATTCTTGGGGCACTTTCTCAATGACCTATAGGATTACAATCTCACACAAATTGCCACAAACCACGCGTAGCTTTTGAATTTGCTATCGGTAGATTGAAGGTTCGAACTCTACGGTCAGCAGCACTGAAGATGGTTTTCAGTGGTTTCCAATTTTCACTCTAGGTGAACACTACGGCTGTACCTTCGGTGGGACCATGGCTGGTTCCTTTTAAGTCGTAATCCTGTACTGCGTCATTGTCTCTGAAAACCTGTCAGAGTTATTGCGACGTTAAACCTCTTGTAAAAAAAAGAAATCATCTGTCACGAATCTCACAGTAACACAAGTAATCATTTAACGCGCTTATGTGTACGAGTTTCGCAACCAAAAGGTGACTGATGCACCTAATACGAATTATTATTATTATTATTATTATTATTATTATTATTATTATTATTATTATTATTATTATTATTATTATTATTATTAAGCACACAGCAAATATAACATGGATCAAAGAGAAATGGATACAAATACATCGTAAGTATACAGTTTGAAAAAATGCCAAAACCTAGTAGGCCTTTGCTGTGGGAGAACACTGATCTGGAGTTGTACGTTCAAGTCCTCTAGCCACTCTACCAAAAGTGACAACGTTTAGGCAATATCCTCCCGGCTACCACGGTAGGTGCGATAGGACATTCATTCGCGATGTGCAAAGCGGTCTGGGACTCTGCTCCATAACCATAGCCTGGCGAGTTCTAATATGAATCAACAACTACGTTCTGCAGTAGAGATGAGCGTGACAGCCCTCTGGCAACGGTATAACTGAGCATGGCAAGGTCACATTTAAGGAAGACCTGAAGACCTACTGTTAGCCAGTATGAAAGAGAATATGAATAGGTCAAGAAATTGTTGTTTTAAAGGAGGGGAGGGGGTGGTGCAGGATATAATTATTTTCCCTTCTGAACCCTTTCCGTTTTTGTTCCTCGTTTTTGACCAATTTTAATCAATACTTCCTGGCCCATAGAAGTTAAGAAACTTAGGTTTATGAAACCGGAAAACAACTATTATTATTATTATTATTATTATTATTATTATTATTATTATTATTATTATTATTATTATTATTATTTGTTTTACGTCGCACCGACACAGATAGATCTAATAGCGACGATTGGATAGGAACGGCCTAGGAGTGGGAAGGAAGCGGCCATGGCCTTAATTAAGGTACAGCCCTATCATTTGCCTGGTATGAAAATGGGAAACCACGGCAAACCATCTTCAGGGCTGCCGACAGTGGAATTCAAGCCCACTATCTCCAGGATGCAAGCTCGCAGTTGCGCGGTCCTAACCCCACGGCCAATGCGCCGGGTCCCAGAAAGTTACCGGTAGTGCAAATGGCTATTTTTTAATTATAGAAGGAAAAATTGACTGGATAATGATTACAATGGTATTATTCAAGTTAATTAACATCTCGAGTTCTAGGTCATCATTCCTAGAAAGATAATATCTTAGAGCCCGGCTGAGTTGGCTGATCTCAACTTGGCAGGTTGGATCCTGGCTTAGTCCGGTGGTATTTGAAGGTGCTCAGATACGTCAGCCTCGGGTCGGTAGATTTACTGGCACGTAAAAGAAGAACTGCGGTACTAAGTTCCGGCAGTTCGGCGTCTCCAGAAACCGTAAAAGTAGTTAGTGGGACGCAAAGCCAATAACATTATTATTATTATTATTATTATTATTATTATTATTATTATTATTATTATTATTATTATTATCTTGGAGATAGGGGATGTTCTGCCCGGTATGTTCTTTGGTGTATCTATCATTTACAGGATTTTAAAATTGCATTTATTTTTCATTTATTGCCCTTGGCTTTGACAATGTGAAAGTGACTGAGATATGAACGATACTAGTAATGCCATTCCTTATGCAGCCAGTCCCTGCTATGAATGGTGTGAAAGTGTTGCTCATAGGGTCGGATGATGCATGCGTTTCAGTGGGCTTGGGAGACTGATATTGTAATAGCAACTTCCGGGTCGGTGAGGAAAACAACGGGAAACTGCCTCACTCGTCATTTCCCTAGTACGCCTCTTCAGTGATGCCTAGGCCATCTATGACAGCTGATGGTGGAACCGTTGAGGATCCAACCAGCCATAGGGCAGAGGACCGATTATATACATACACATATTATCGAATGTATTGATGTGAAATTTATATAGTAAGTTCAGCAACTTAAAACGAATACTTAAAATGTTTACATCTGTCCTTTAATTACAAGCATCTTGTACGCAAACAGTGATGGTTCACGTGGGACATATGTTTCTGAATCTTTCCTTTGTAAAGCAAGAAAACAGCTCTTGTAATAATGAGGGCTTACTCTTACCCCTAGAGCTCGCCCAATTAGCCATTAGAGCCGGTAGCACTTGGAGTGACCTAAGTCTTTGCTCTGTCGAGCTACTGAGCATGAAAGAAATCGAGGACGTGCGGTAAAAATACTGGAAACCAACAGTTAATTATTTCTTTGGTATTTGACTAGAACCAGATCCTCTCTGGCTCCATCGTTGAAACGTAAGTTGTTTGCTGTTGTATCCCGAGTTCTATCTTGAGGACCTCCGGTTTGCCCCGATCTCATTATCCCAATAACTTTCTACGACTTTTAACGTCCAGACTGCTCCAGATATATTGTTATACAGTAGTAAATATATCACAGCCCCGCATTATAATTATTATTTTACTATGTCTGTTCTGTAGTAAATTATTAATTTAATATATTAAATGTAGAATCTGGGAAGTTGCCCATAGTAAATTATACCGGGTGGCCCACCCACCCCTTGCGTTCTAGTTTTCTAGTCCGCCACTTTCACTATAGTTCTTAAATACATCGGTCCCTCCCTCTGAATCTGGGTAAATATAACGAGATGTGTGGTTTGGGCTAGAAGACCGCAGGAATCGTGGGTGCCACTATCCATTCACTATGGGTATATCCCGAATGACCCTATAAAACGAGCACAGATACGAAGAACGCGTATCTTACAACAGGAGGTGCATATACCGGTACAGACCAGGAATAGGTATTGTATAGGCTGGAAACTGCTCGCTGCATGTCAAGCCTCACAATAGCTCACTTGGCAGGGGCGTGGTCGGAGATATGATAGTGGACAGGGTTCGAGGGTATGGAGGTTCGAATCGCACGCAAATATTCCTTTTGTCGGCAATTATGTAGGATGTGGCAAGATTGCACACTTAATAGTTTTCACAGGGTGATTTTTTTTACCTTGAAAAAGGTCGTTGGTTGTCGTGGCATATGATATAGAGCTGAGTTAGAAGAGGCTAGGAAACATGTGACTGGGTTTCAGTTACCTACATGGTTGAACGCATCACCTGCTCAAACTGACGAGCTCCGTGGTCGATACAGAGCCGCGCGCATTGTTGTTGGAACCGTGCGGCACGTTGCAACATCTCCGGTGTAACGGATCGGAATGCCTCGGAATGAGCTCTCAGGTGAGCAGAATTGGCGGGCTCCTGTGCATACACCAGTTGTTTTATATGGCCCCATCGGAAAAAAATCCAGGGACGTAAGATCGGGCGATCTGGCGGGCCAGGGAACAGACCTCCCCTTCCTATCAGTTTATCAGGATACACCGCATGGAGATGGTAGCAAACGACCACCGCCGCGTGCGTTGGAGCTCCATCATGTTGGAAGCACATCCTGCAGCAACCAAGGAATAGCACACTTTCCAATAACGGTTGTAGTTCAACTTGGAGAAACCGCAGATAGCATTCTCCCGCCATATGGCCCTCAGAGAATTGACCAATGAGTTGATCACCCACGATGCCACACCATACATTCGCGCTCCACTGTACCTGGAAAGCTGCCCATCGTACCCTGTGTGGATTATCCACACTCCAGTAGTGTATATTATGGCGATTAATGGTTTCATTGTTGAGGAACCGCACCTCGTCCGTAAATAAGATGGTCGCTAAAAAGTAGGATCAATATCCACATGCTGTAAGTTCCATTGGCAGGATACCACCCGGGCTTCGAAGTTATGACCATGGAAATCCTGGAGTAACTGCAGAAGGTACAGATGAAACCGCTGGGTATGCAATATCCGCATAACAGGAACCCGGCTGATGTCCCTTTCCTTTGCATTGACACGTGTGCTAGTGTAAGAGCTATGCCGGATAGCGTATAACACAACCTCTTTGTGAGCAGACGTCAGGGTATAATCTCGAACAGGCCGTGTCCTTTCCAGAGACTTAGTAGCCCGCAGAGGTCTTTCCACTCTCCGAAATGTCAGGCCTGTCGGTTGTCGTTTATCCAGATAGCGTTTTTTATACAGGCGTTGTGCCTGGTATCCATTTTGTCTAGCTTCTCTATAGAGAGTAAGTAACATACACTGACTGACAGAGCAAATGCAACACCAAGAAGGAGTGGTCAGAACTTTATGCCAATTGCAGGGTAGACTGACGTCACTGAGGTATGCTCATGATGTGAAATGCGCCGCTGTGCTGCGCACGTAGCGAACGATAAATGGGACACGGCGATGGCGAATGGCCCACTTCGTACCGTGATTTCTCAGCCGACAGTCATTGTAGAACGTGTTGTCGTGTGCCACAGGACACGTGTATAGCTAAGAATGCCAGGCCGCCGTCAACGGAGGCATTTCCAGCAGACAGACGACTTTACGAGGGGTATGGTGATCGGGCTGAGAAGGGCAGGTTGGTCGCTTCGTCAAATCGCAGCCGATACCCATAGGGATGTGTCCACGGTGCAGCGCCTGTGGCGAAGATGGTTGGCGCAGGGACATGTGGCACGTGCGAGGGGTCCAGGCGCAGCCCGAGTGACGTCAGCACGCTAGGATCGGCGCATCCGCCGCCAAGCGGTGGCAGCCCCGCACGCCACGTCAACCGCCATTCTTCAGCATGTGCAAGACACCCTGGCTGTTCCAATATCGACCAGAACAATTTCCCGTCGATTGGTTGAAGGAGGCCTGCACTCCCGGCGTCCGCTCAGAAGACTACCATTGACTCCACAGTATAGACGTGCACGCCTGGCATGGTGCCGGGCTAGAGCGACTTGGATGAGGGAATGGCGGAACGTCGTGTTCTCCGATGAGTCACGCTTCTGTTCTGTCAGTGATAGTCACCGCAGACGAGTGTGGCGTCGGCGTGGAGAAAGGTCAAATCCGGCAGTAACTGTGGAGCGCCCTACCGCTAGACAACGCGGCATCATGGTTTGGGGCGCTATTGCGTATGATTCCACGTCACCTCTAGTGCGTATTCAAGGCACGTTAAATGCCCACCGCTACGTGCAGCATGTGCTGCGGCCTGTGGCACTCCCGTACCTTCAGGGGCTGCCCAGTGCTCTGTTTCAGCAGGATAATGCCCGCCCACACACTGCTGGCATCTCCCAACAGGCTCTACGAGGTGTACAGATGCTTCCGTGGCCAGCGTACTCTCCGGATCTCTCACCAATCGAACACGTGTGGGATCTCATTGGCCGCCGTTTGTAAACTCTGCCCCAGCCTCGTATGGACGACCAACTGTGGCAAATGGTTGACAGAGAATGGAGAACCATCCCTCAGGACACCATCCGCACTCTTATTGACTCTGTACCTCGACGTGTTTCTGCGTGCATCGCCGCTCGCGGTGGTCCTACATCCTACTGAGTCGATGCCGTGCGCATTGTGTAACCTGCATATCGGTTTGAAATAAACATCAATTATTCGTCCGTGCCGTCTCTGTTTTTTCCCCAACTTTCATCCCTTTCGAACCACTCCTTCTTGGTGTTGCATTTGCTCTGTCAGTCAGTGTATAAATATACTCGTCGTTGAAATACATCACCAGGCAGCGAATAAGCTTTGTGTTGGACTTGCCTCGAAGGAGGGGAATTCGCAGAGCTACATATCTACCGGCCATCGCATGTTGTTATCGTTCCAATGCGGCCCATTTTGCCCTACCTGTGACATACGAAGCTTTGAACATGTACGACGTAGCTAACTGTTTGCCTGTGTCCTAGCCACGGACATTCACTTCCTCATCCTCGTCTAACACAGCTTCATACCCTATGCCACGACACCAACGACCCTTTAGAAAGCCAAATAAACCAATCAGTCGTTGGAAACTATTAAGTATGCAACCTTGCCACATCGCAGACAATTGGAGTTAAAAAACAATACTTACGTGGGTTTCTAACTTCCGTACCCTCAAGCACTCTCCACTGTTACATCTCCGACCGCTTTCCTGCCATGAGAGCTATAGCGAGGCTTGACATGCAGCGAACAGTTTCCAGCCTATACAATACCTGTTCCTAATCTGTGTTCATCGCCTGTTGTAAGATACGTATTCATCGTATCTGTGCTCGTTTTATGGGTTCATTCGGGGTACCCAGTATGAATTAATTGTGGCGCTCACGATTCCTGGTGTCTAGTCCGTAACCAAACATCCCGTTATGTTACCCCGGTTTAGGAGAGGGACCGATGCATTTCAGAATTGTAGTAAACGTGGCGGGTTGCATAAAACTAGACTGCAAGGGACTGGTGGACCACCCGGTACATTTGTTTAGTATTTGAGATAAACATAGCTGTTTATGGAAGACAAATTACATGAGGGAGATGTCGGATAAATTTGCAAATTTTTTGAAATCATTTAAGAAGAGACTAGGTGAGCAGTTGATAGGGAATCTGCCACCTGGGTGACAGCCCTAAATGCAGAGTAGTGACTAACTTCTGCGTCTAGGACTCATTCAGGATGATTGCATCAGTATGATAGCTACGGATCCAAATTACAATTTAAAGATGTGTTTTCACGGGACGACTTCGTTGGAGAGTAGTCACCCGTAAGTGCTACAGCTCTGATGGGCCTTGGTCTACCAAGCAACCGTTGCTCAACCCGAAAAGCTGCAGATTATGAGGTGACCTGCGTTCAGCGTTACGAATCCTCTCGGCCGTTATTCTTGATAGCTCCTCAATTGTTCTCACGTGGGATGAGTAGACCTCGAACCAGGTAAAAATCATTGACGTTGCAGGAAATCGAACACGGGGTCTGCAGGTAAGTGGCAGGCTCGATACCCTTAGACCAAGGGACCGGCAAAATTAATGTTACATTTATCTTTATTAAAGTTGACATCGAACAAGATTGCGTATTACTTCGTTCTCCGATATACTTCCATGATGATTATTTTCCCTTGAAAATTGACATCGGATTTGAATTAAAGAAAAATTACTTTTATAGGCGAGTAAAGGAAAATGCTATGGACTCATTAAAATGGAAATCATGGTCGCCTTGCGGTTGGCTGCTTCCTTGGGTGTGGTTAACGTCTGTCGTACGTTGTCTATGCTTTTCCTAAATTCTGATAACAGTTCCCATCGAGGCAAAAACGGGTTGTTTCGTATCTTAGCTCTGCTATACGCAAAGTGCTGTTACGCTAAGACATTCATAGTCTTCCGTCATATTTTACCATGTGGTTTCGATTTTATCAGTGTTCTCCATTCTGTAGTTATACCTTTCGTTTCTCAACCGAGCAACCGTACATTTAGAAAAGAATACATCACATTCAATCCAATGTGTGAGAAAATAATTTCAGAATATTTAAATCCTATAACATTTAACATTATCGTGGAATTCTATCAGTCCATATTTTTACTTGCATATGATTCATATTATTTCCGCAAGTTAGGTTGTCGTTTCCTTTCCTTTCGAAACGCAAGTATTTAGTCCATAAATAATTCGTAATGGACTCCTTTAATTTGAATGGAGAAATATTATGAAATATAAATAAGGCAACACCAGGTGTTTCGTACGACGATAAACGATAAAATATACGGGTAAACAAATAATATGTACAACATTGTTTCACCATGTACGACCATCAAAGAAAATAACACACCGAAATAAGGAAAACGGAAAACACACAAGCTAGAATTACTATATTTCTACGACCATTATCAGAAAATGGAGAAATTATTTCGGCAGAATCTTGCACCTTAAAAATAAATAGAATATAATCGGATGTGCATTGGCTTCAGCGTTATTTCTGCATTGCCTAGAAAACTTTCAGGGAAATGGGGTGGACTAGGGAGCGTTAATGACAGTATAGAAAGCAGGAAGTCAAGTTAGGATGACATAAAATTGTTAGCGTTATACTGTAGGAGTACTGTGAAGAAAGAAATATAATTTATACACACACCCGATATTGTAATAATAATTGAATCATGGCTGAGAGATGATGATATGGGTGCAGAAATTTTCCACGGAAGAGTAGAGTTTATCGTCAGGATAGGTTAGAAAAATGGGGGATGCGGGTAGATACTGATGAAAGATGATTTCGTGAGCTACAAAAAAATCAAAGATGAGAAATATGAGATTCTAGGTGTGTCATCTCTAAAGATAATAGGCAACCTGATGTTTTTGGGATGCACAGACCTGGCAAGGATGGTGCTGACGCTGATACGGAATTATTTGATACGTTAATCAACTATGTAGGGAACGACAGAGAAAGGAGCATTATTGTAGTGGGTGATCACAACTTACCAAATGTTAACTTGGAAGGTAATGCGAAGTTTTCACTTCTGAATATTCAGAGATGTGTATAGAAACAGCGCATATAGAAGTGTTGATGTAACTAATAAATTATTGATAATATGACTTGCAATTGAAATTGTAGGCTGATAGAATCGCGTTTCTATCCTCAGTTCTCTTAGATAGTAACATTCTACCTTTATCATAGATGTTTCATTACATATGTTTAGTACCACCATGCTGGTCTGCGTTATCTGTGATTTGTACCACTATAGGAGGAACTTCTGTACCAGTGATTAGTACCATTATGAGGGGACGGTGACCTGGTTTTTGTATCCCTTTAGATAATAAGCATCAATCCAATAATTAAGGCATTGTGAATTGGATCCACTGATTGTTTTGGTTTCACGATAATTTTGCCATCGTTCGTTTTAGAATCTCGTCAGTGGATACATTTTGAAGTTTTAATTTTCGTTTCGTTGCACCTCGTACCTTTAGGGGCCGATGGCCTAGCTGTTAGGCACCTTTTGACAACAAATGTCATCATCATCATCATCATCATCATAGATGTCTTACGTTTTAAACAACAACCACATTTTTTGAATTGTAATTTGAGAATATTTAGGTGCCAAACGTAGTTCGTTGTCCTGAGTCAACAACTAGGCCTACTACAGCTCCGACTCTTTGATCTTGATCAGACGGTCGATTTTGACATCTAACAGGAGCGTCTGATCCTTCCTCCTTTGTTGTTGACCATTCATTATCCTCTACCTTTTTCATCTTTTTTTCCTCCTCCTCAGCTTATTAATATGTAGGCAGTATGTCCGTACTACGAGAGATTATATTTGCATAGCTTAAGAAGCCGTTCATTTTCACGGCCTTCGTGGCCTTTCCCTTTCTTTTGCCGATTTTCGGGTTTCCCTGCTGTACTTCCTATTGAAACAAAAACCACCACCTCCACTATATCAAATAATCCATCTAACAATCCAGACATCTCTATTTTAAAACAAGTTATAAAGACCAAGAAGCCTAAACCACATTTAAACATCCAAGCACTTGCTTGACTTAAATAATCCAACGGCGACCTTTTCCAAATCGAAACATCAAATTCACTATTAAAATTGTTCATTGAGAAGAGTAGCATTTCTCTCAAAATGTGAATTAAATTTGCGATGGGAAAGTTTCTTCTCTGACTTCGGAGAAATGTATATTCTAATACCGATTTTTTTTTCACCGGTGCGAGTACACCAGAATTTTTTTAACTCAGTAAAAGGGTATAGTTTTCGCCGTGGGGCTAACAACAACAACAACAACAACAACAACAACAAACACATCCCCATATTCACAAGACATAACCATGCATACATGCAGGAATTTTCGACAGTATGTTAAAGTGGCGACTTCTGATAGCTAAATTAAGTAAGGCCCAACTTCCTGCATGATTTTTTTTACGCCTGGCTTTACGTCGCACCGACATAGATAGGTCTTATGGCGACGATGGGATAGGAAAGGACTAGGAGTGGGAAGGAAGCGGTCCTGATCTTAATTAATGTACAGCTCCAGCATTTTCCTGATGCGAAAATGGGAAACCATGGTAAACCTTCTTCTGGGCTGCCGACAGTGGGGCTCGAACCCACTATCTTCCGAATGCAGACTCACAGCTGCGCGCCTCGTACTGCGCGGCCAACTCGCTCGGTTGCCTGATTTGTAATTTGAATTTTATTGTGCCACCATTTTACCAACAGCGACCAGTTTGTGTTCCATCGTTCATTGGCCTACCAAATTATTTCTTTTCCTGACAGTTTAGTATCCTCTTACTGTTGGTGTGAAATCCTTCGTTCTTTGTTTTAATTCCCGCAATTTATTCAGTTTTAAATGTATTTTGCACGCCCTTTGTCAATACAAATGGCAGTACTTTCTAGTTGCATTGCTATTTCTCGATTTGTCGGTGGCGAATAGAAAAGTTTACACTGTACCAGTAGCGGCCCTAAGAAGCCCCCCCCCCGCAATAATTAAAAATGGGCCCCTCGTTTCCTGATAAGGAACAAGTTTATTTCGTAGTACAAGGTTGTAATAACAATGAACAGCAACGACAACGATAATAATAATAATAATAATAATAATAATAATAATAATAATAATAATAATAATAATAATAATTACACAATTTAGGTTTCAAATTCGAAGGAATTAAAGTAATACACTAATGTGGTACGAACACACACACACACAAAATGCATATTCCAATTATAGTAACCAAAACACGCTGACTAACACAATATTAAGGAATAATCTCGTTCTGAAGACCAAATAATTTACTACTATTTACAACTCAGCAGTCCAGCATAGGCCTACTTAGCTACACTGACTGCCGAGAGTCATAAACAGGCTCGAAACTTCTGTATTTAGAGTTTAGATAAAGAGTATGTCTTTGTTATCGCATCTTCGCTGACCACTGTATTCTCAGAACTGACTAATTACTTCAAAAGCCTTGTTATTGTTGTGAGTGGCAGCAAGGGATGGTTATTATTAGAACAACCCACATTCTTTCAGAAATAACTGCCGTACTCCTATTGACGAAAGAAGTTCTGCACTACGACGGCCTAAGTATGGAATAACCCTCTGTAATACAAATGATATTGTGTTGTGTGCTGTACCTGTATCAATATGTAAAATCACTCTTCAGCTTCTGAATTAAGAACATGGGCCCGTCACAAGCCATGCCATCCCCCCCTTCGCGAGGTCTGCGGGGTCCTTATCGCCGCCACTGCACTGTACTATTCTGTTGAGAATGGGTAACACTTAAACATTTGCGTTAACCGATCGCTTGTCATGTTTTCACACGATTGAAACTAATTTTTGAATAGGAACTCTCTGTATTGAGCTATAGTTGCGTCCTGTAAGTGAGGAAATGGTATTAATTTGTACAGGGTGGTCTGTAAATCTGCTTATTGAACAATGTGAATATTAATGCATAAAGATACATGGTTTAGGCTGGTATTATCTGAGTTCGAAACGCCTCAAGATGAAGGTAATACTGGCCCTAATCTCGCTATGCTCTTCATGAGGATGACTTGTAAGAAGAGACAGAATTGAATAGCACCTGTTACGAAAAGAATAAAAAGAAAGAAAAAACGGATCCGTAATTATAGACTAATGAAGAATGCATAAATATAAATAGCAGACTCGGCAGTAATATAATAATAATAATAATAATAATAATAATAATAATAATAATAATAATAATAATAATAATAATACACGAAAAAGACCAGAAAACTGATCACGCAAAGCTCACTTGGAAGTTGTGCATTTCCTTCTTTGCCAGGCAGCCTTCAATTTTTCTCTCATCGTGGTTCTTCGTTCTTCTGTCCACTTAGCTCCTGTCTTCTTCTTGTGGTTTCTCTCTGACTCTACTTCCCACTTGTTGATTTTCGTTCTGTAGCAGGTTCGGTCAGCAATGTCGGCCACTTTGATTCCTGATTTTTCCAGATCTTGGCGGATTTCCGTTGTCCACCTATTTGTTTTGATGTTTTCTGTTGCCTCAAGTAAGATTCTTGTCAGTCTGTTTTCTGGAAGGCGTTTGATGTGTCCGTAAAATTTCAGGCGTCTTTTTCTGATGTCGGCCGCAAGGTTTGAGAGTTCCTCGGTTTTTGTACGAGATTGCAGTCTATATCCTTCGTCAGTCAGTTTTGGGCCGAGAATTTTTCTGATGATTTTACGTTCCTCTTTCAGGATGTCTTCGAGTACTGTTTTCCTGTGGAGATCCAGTGTTTCACTCGCGTATAGTATTTCTGGTTTGATCGCAGTATTGTAATGTCGAATTTTGGTGAAGATTGAAAGGCATATCTTGTTGTAAATATTTTGCGTTCGGCCGAGGGCTCTCTTCATTTTCTGGATGTGGACCTCGAGGGCCTTCTGTTCTTTTCCTGTTGGTACTATAATTTCTCCAAGATATCGGAACTCAGTTACTTTTTCGATTGTGCCAAATTTCGTGTTCAAATTCTGGAGGCTGCAGTGGTTGCACATGACCTTGGTTTTTGAGAAGGAGATTTATAGGCCGAATTTTTCTGAGCATTTCTTGAGGGCTTCGATTTGGCTGATTGCCTGTTGTTCGTTTGTTGTGAGGATCGCGAGATGATGATGATTATTATTATTATTATTATTATTATTATTATTATTATTATTATTATTATTATTATTATTATTATTATTATTATTATAGCCCGGCTCCTTGGCTAAATGATCAGCCCTGTGTTCGAATTCGAATGTTTGCCTCAATACACACCTTCTTCATACACTCGCGACTCAAAACAACACACCACACTACAAACCACCCCAGAAACGCGCAAGAGTGAATATATTCCTCCCCATAAGGAAGGGCATCTGACCGTAAAACAGGACAAATCTTCGTGTGCAACACAGCTCGTACCCAAGACCCTACCAGGGTGTAAAACATAAAGGGTACATTTAACTCCTAACGGTCATATCAGACTTCAGCATGTACAGGGTGTGAAAGCCGAGTGGCTTGGTCCTTAGCCTCTCACCAAGTGTGCCGCGGATCGAATCCTGATCAGGGCATGTCATCTAAACAAAGACCGTTTGAAACCGTTCGCTATTTCTTTTAATTTCTTCACAGGGGCACCGTAACCACCATAGGTTAAGGCACGATTCTTATAGGCACCACTATTCACTTGCCTCGAATCTGGAAGAGACTGATAAGCTTGAAGGAAATATTTCCAGAATTCTCTGTTGGAACTTGTTGATGCCATGATGTTACCTGTATGAAAGCTCCACTTCGACTGGGGATTACTTGCATAACACTTCACTAACATACCGAGAAAGTAGTTGTGCAGTTTGGGTCATGAAGCTATCAGGTTGCATTCGGGAGAGAGCCGTGGTTTCCTATTTTCACACTAGGTAAATACTAGGCGCTGTACCTTAATTAAGCCTTCGGTCGCTTCCTTCTTACTCCTAGACCTTTCCTATCACATCATTGCCATAAACCTATCTGCATCAGTGTGAAAGAAAACCAAGAAATCCTCGCAAACAATCAATCAATCACTACTGACCTGCATTTAGGGCAGTCGCCCAGGTGGCAGATTCCCTATCTGTTGTTTTCCTAGCCTTTTCTTACATGATCGCAAAGAAATTGGAAGTTTATTGAACATCTCCCTTGGCAAGTTATTCCAATCCCTAACTCCCCTTCCTATAAACGAATATTTGCCCCAATTTGTCCTCTTGAATTCCAACTTTATCTTCATATTGTGATCTTTCCTACTTTTAAAGACACCACTCAAACTTATTCGTCTACTGGTGTCCTCCCACGCCATTTCTCCACTGACAGCTCGGAACATACCACTTAATCGAGCAGCTCGTCTCCTTTCTCCCAAGTCTTCCCAGCCCAAACTTTGCAACATTTTTGTAACGCTACTATTTTGTCGGAAATCGCCCAGAACAAATCGAGCTGTTTTTCTTTGGATTTTTTCCAGTTCTTGAATCAAGTAATCCTGGTGAGGGTCCCATACCCTGGAAGCATACTCTAGTTGGGGTCTTACCAGAGACTTATATGCCCTCTCCTTTACATCCTTACTACAACCCCTAAATACCCTCATAACTATGTGCAGAGATCTGCACCCTTTATTAACAATCATATTTATATGATTACCCCAATGAAGGTCTTTTATTTTATTAACACCTAGGTACTTACAATGATCACCCCATCAACGCAGTAATTAAAACTGAGAGGACTTTTCCTATTTGTGAAACTCACAACCTGACTTTTAACCCCGTTTATCAACATACCATTGCCTGCTGTCCATCTCACAACATTTTCGAGGTCACGTTGCAGTTGCTCACAATCTTGTAACTTATTTATCACTCTATAGAGAATAACATCATTCGCAAAAAGCCTTACCTCCGATTCCACTCCTTTACTCATATCATTTATACACTGACTGACAGAGCAAATGCAACATCAAGAAGGAGTGGTTCGAAAGGGATGAAAGTTGGGGAAAAAACAGAGACGGCACGGACGAATAATGGACGTTTATTTCAAACCGATATGCAGGTTACACAATGCGCACGGCATCGACTCAGTAGGATGTAGGACCACCGCGAGCGGCGATGCACGCAGAAACACGTCGAGGTACAGAGTCAATAAGAGTGCGGATGGTGTCCTGAGGGATGGTTCTCCATTCTCTGTCAACCATTTGCCACAGTTGGTCGTCCGTACGAGGCTGGGGCAGAGTTTGCAAACGGCGTCCAATGAGATCCCACACGTGTTCGATTGGTGAGAGATCCGGAGAGTACGCTGGCCACGGAAGCATCTGTACACCTCATAGAGCCTGTTGGGAGATGCGAGCAGTGTGTGTGGGCGGGCATTATCCTGCTGAAACAGAGCATTGGGCAGCCCCTGAAGGTACGTGAGTGCCACCGGCTGCAGCACATGCTGCACGTAGCGGTGGGCATTTAACGTGCCTTGAATACGCACTAGAGGTGACGTGGAATCATACGCAATAGCGCCCCAAACCATGATGCCGCGTTGTCTAGCGGTAGGGCGCTCCACAGTTACTGCCGGATTTGACCTTTCTCCACGCCGACGCCACACTCGTCTGCGGTGACTATCACTGACAGAACAGAAGCGTGACTCATCGGAGAACACGACGTTCCGCCATTCCCTCATCCAAGTCGCTCTAGCCCGGCACCATGCCAGGCGTGCACATCTATGCTGTGGAGTCAATGGTAGTCTTCTGAGCGGACGCCGGGAGTGCAGGCCTCCTTCAACCAATCGACGGGAAATTGTTCTGGTCGATATTGGAACAGCCAGGGTGTCTTGCACATGCTGAAGAATGGCGGTTGACGTGGCGTGCGGGGCTGCCACCGCTTGGCGGCGAATGCGCCGATCCTCGCGTGCTGACGTCACTCGGGCTGCGCCTGGACCCCTCGCACGTGCCACATGTCCCTGCGCCAACCATCTTCGCCACAGGCGCTGCACCGTGGACACATTCCTATGGGTATCGGCTGCGATTTGACGAAGCGACCAACCTGCCCTTCTCAGCCCGATCACCATACCCCTCGTAAAGTCGTCTGTCTACTGGAAATGCCTCCGTTGACGGCGGCCTGGCATTCTTAGCTATACACGTGTCCTGTGGCACACGACAACACGTTCTACAATGACTGTCGGCTGAGAAATCACGGTACGAAGTGGGCCATTCGCCAACGCCGTGTCCCATTTATCGTTCGCTACGTGCGCAGCACAGCGACGCATTTCACATCATGAGCATACCTCAGTGACGTCAGTCTACCCTGCAATTGGCATAAAGTTCTGACCACTCATTCTTGGTGTTGCATTTACTGTGCCAGTCAGTGTATATATAAGAAAACATAAAGGTCCGATAATACTGCCTTGAGGAATTCCCCTCTTAATTATTACAGGGTCAGATAAAGCTTCGCCTACTCTAATTCTCTGAGTTCTATTTTCTAGAAATATAGCCACCCATTCAGTCCAATAGCAATCATTTTTGCCAGTAGTCTTCCATAATCTACCCTATCATATCACGTCCATACACGCTGCCATTTGTTGTAATACGATGCCACTTGTTGCATAAGTAATTTCAAGTGCGTCTAAATTTACACCACAGCTTTTAAACTGTTGCGCAGCACTTCAAACTCCATCAAACATGCTCAATTTTCAAAACGGCCTCTGTTACGCAAATTGTTTGATCTTGTATGGGCCACGTAAGGGTTAATATCACTTCTTGCTCATGAAAACACAGATGAAAGGTGAAGTGGAAGATGTTCCTCACATTAACACCTGACGAATGTCGCGAAGGGGCGGAACACAGAGGCACGGCCATGTTTAGCTCCAGATAATAATGTATCTAACACCAGCATAAATCATCATATCCACATAAAAATGCCATCCAACAGACATTCCATCACGTCACGATCCCCCAAATTCCATTGAATAAAACATCAGAAGCAGCAGCAACAAGAATAACAACTGCATTCTTCCATGATGTAGGCCTAAGAATTATCCGCACTCCCCATTTATGAAGCCCATCTCGTTTGCTTGGTGGGATCTAAACCTGTGGATATAAAGTGGATATATTCCATCTAGTTTGATTGAGTGTATCCAGATATACTTATATTCTCCAGCCTTCACTATGAAAGTGTTGAAAAATGAATTAATCATTCTTATTTCTTCGTAGCGATAGTAAAACTACCTTTTTTTTCTTTGCAGTATGTCACGGAGAAGATGGGTGGTGCGGAAGGCACCCAGATGGACATGGAATTCATGGATATGGAGAGGGTAAGTTAGCTTAATTTCTGTTTAAATTAATTTTTCTGAATGTTGCGTTACAACACTAACACTAGGTGAAGTAGGTTGTGAAAACACAAATTGTAGCAGATGCATAATGTTAAATAACCGTAGAAATATTTTGTTTGGATAAAGTTACCTCAATTTCATTTCCCTTTCTTTTTTGAATTAACCGATCTCAAATACACTTATGTTCATAAAAACCAGAACACCTTGAAAGACTAGAGATAAGAAGTTCATATTCACAGGACATGTGCATTAGTATGTTCTGAAGAAATGATTAGCATTTGAACCATGTCGGCCCTCAGGTTCAAGGTCCACATCGATATTTCCGCGCATCACCACCGACTGGTAAAATGTGCCGGCGGCTCTCGTTGTTGCTATAAATCGAAGGTAATGGATCAGTGTGACTTAAGCAGACATGCAAGATGCTTCGCTGACGTATGCGAGAGCCGTACCGTCAAATGCGTGAATTTGAAAGAGAGCGCATTATCGGAATGAGAGAACGTAATGCATCCATCAGGGAAATTGCTGCTCGTGTAAGACGAAGTGTCTCGGCAGTGCAACGGGTGTGTACCAGGGGGACAGGAATAGCAGCAGATAGTGTTTTCGGGCGAATCCAGATTCTGTTTGTTTGAAAATGATGGCCGCATTTTGGTTCGCCGCAGACAGGGTGAGGGGCAACACATTGACTGCATTCGCACAAGACATACAGTACAGTGCCATCTCAAGGCCTTATGGTGTGGGGTGCTGTTGGATACAACCACAAATCACAGTTGGTGCGTGTCCAGGGCACTATGACCAGTTTGACCTACGTGAATGTCATCCTGCGACCCATAGCCATGCCCTTTCTGCGCGACACCCCAGACACCATTTCTCAGCAGGACAATGTGCGACCACATGTTGCTGCACGAATACGTGCCTTCTTGTTGTCACAGGTTGTCAGACTGTTGTCCTGGCCCGCCCGATCACTGACATTGTCGCCAATCGAAAATGTGTGGGATGTGGTGAAACGACGGGTGAGACACTGTGACCCAATGCCAACCACCAAAGGTAAACTGTGGAACCAGGAACCAGGTGAATGCAGTATGGATGGCTATACCGCAGGATGCCATTCGCGCCTTACACGCGTCGATGCCATCACGTATGTAACAAATCAGTGCCCATGGAGGATCCAGTGGCTACTGGGCAACAGGACACGTGCTGAACCTACGTGACTTAAATGCTAATAGTTTCTGCAGAACATACTAATGAACATGTCCTGTGAATATGAAATTTCTACTATCTGTAGTCTTTCAAGGTGTTCTTTTTTTTATGAAAATGAGTGTACATTTCATATTCCAGGCTTTATTCTCTTATAAATAAAATATGCAATACCAGTACTTATGGAATGTGTTTTGGAGTAACAGTGCGCACATTACCGTGTTAATTCTGAGTACTATATGCAGTTAGTAGTGTTTATTCCTTTTAGAAATCGATCCTTACATTTCAGTCGCTACTCCTACGTTGCCGAGCGTGGTAAGTCCCGCGGCAGTTTGGGAAGCTTTGGAAATCCTCGATTCAAATCGCGGTTTTGCTAGTGTTTATTTGGTATATACCGGCAACATCGTTATAGCCTGTTATGTCTTTCAGCTTTCAGTCTGCAAGCCCCTGTCAATTTACTAAACGCCTTCACAATCCTTTATTTTTAACTTGCTCTGTGGCCTTATTAACGTCATATCTTTAAATTATTAGAAACTGAGTTTAATCATCGTCATCTTGACCTCTCTCTTCTTCTCTTAACCCTCCATGACAGTGTCCATTATTCTCCTAGGTATCCCATCCTCCTCTTTTCGCCTCACATGACCATACCAACTTCATCAATCTAATTCATTCCTATCTTAACCTCTATCTCTTCATTCCGAGTACATACTGTGATTGTTCCCACCTGTTTGTACTAGCAATCATTATCGCTACTTTTATGCCCGTTACTTCTAACTTACATACATCACCATACACCGTTATGCCTTTCAGCGTTCAGTCTGCAAGCCTCTGTGAAGTTACCAAACGTCGCCACAGTCCTCTATTTGTAACTAGTGCTGTGGCCTCATTTAGTTACAATACAATACAATACAATACAATACAATACAATGGATTTATTTTGTCTGGCAAGATTAAGGCCATTAGGCCCTCTCTTCCATCTAATCAGAAAATACAGTTTCTGCATGTGAATTGAAATAAATACACTTACAATTGAAACATCTTGCAACTACTAAACAATACAATATTATGATAAAAATAAAAATAGGAAAAAATAGGAGAATTATTATTATTATTATTATTATTATTATTATTATTATTATTATTATTATTATTATTATTATTATTATTAATATTATTTACACAATTATGTCATGATTGGGTAATTTCTATTATCCTTGGTAATAACAGTGGGATTATATAAAGTCTATAGTTTGAGGAAGGCTAAATCTACAATATTTCCATAGCATTACTTAGTAGGTAGCGGTGACAAAGTTGCCTAAAACTAGCAGGTGAGGCTCCTCTGACAGGGATGGGTAGTGCATCCCATTGTCGTGCCGAAGAAATAACCAGTGGCGGCCGGTCAGTACGTGCTACCGGGCTCCAGCACGTAGCTTGGAACTGTAAGCAATATTATTTATGTACAGTACAATTATCCTGGTGCCTTTTCGTTGTTTTGAGTACGATATGAATTTGTGTTTTGTGAAAATCAGGACGAGATCTGTCGAACACCTAGCGCCGTTCTTCGGGGGAACAAGGCTCGTGCTCATGTGAAGTGAGCCCTTGCCTGTGGCCTGAAGGAAGCAATACGCAGGCGCAGCCAAGCTTGCAACACTCCCCCTAGCCGGCGGAGTATACCGTAAACCGGGATCAACTTTCACTGATCCCGTTTATAGTTACTTCCTCTCCCGCAAGGGGGTAGAAGTACTCGATGTCTCCTGCTACCCTTATGTTCACGGCCGACTTGATGCGTCGCTCTAAATAGCTCCTTGGAGCGCAGCGAGGGATCCAGTCGGCCGTGCTTATGTTGAACGTGGTAAGCGAATCTGCCACTAGAGAGTAGCATCGTCTGAGCTCGAAAGTAAAGCGTAAGTGGAGGCAATCTATCTCACACATGCTTATTAAAATATCCATCTTCCTTTTGTGTCAAAAATAAGAAATTCGTAGGTGAGTCAAAGAATCTTTGACTGACCCTAAATGTTATCCCGCATTACAAAATAATTTACTCGGGTGAAATGAAATAGCATATGGCTTTTAGTGCCAGAAGTATCCGAGGACATGTTCGACTCGCCAGATGCAGATCTTTTGATTTGACTCCCGTAGGCGACCTGCGAGTAGTGATGAGGATGAAATGATGATGAAAACAATACGTACACCCAATGATGGTTAAAATTCCAGACCCTGCCGGGAATCGAACCCGGGATCCCTGTGACCAAAGGCCAGCGTGCTAACCATTTAGCCATGGAGCCGGACATTTACTCTGGTAATAGGGGAGGTCTCAATGAATCAGTTGGCAGCTCTTTCAGTTGCTTTGTGCGGTTTTGGTTCCTGATATATGAATACAGCTTTTCCCATTTCCCTTTGTGGTCATTACCCTCTTGAAGTATGCCATTCATATAATTCTCTTTTGCTTCCTTTTTCACTTTATTCAGTTCCATCATTAGCTGTTTTCTCGCGGTTATATTACTGGTGCGTGTTTTTTCTGTCATTGTGTTAGTGCTAAAGTTTATACGAAGATTTATCAAATTATTTATCCACTGCAGTGTATATAAAGTGAAATTAAATTAGTGTTCTTAGTGGGGATCTATATTCCCACGATTCTATTTGCACTGATGTAAGTTGCGCCATTAGGTTAGTAAAAACAATATTTCTCCAATGAATTATTTATCTCGTAGACAGTTGTCGAAGAATTCATCTGCTTCCAAATTAATGTTGTTTTTGTTTGTTCTGAGTTATAAATTGTGAGAAAAGTTGTATTATTATTATTATTATTATTATTATTATTATTATTATTATTATTATTATTATTATTATTATTGTTATTATTATTATTATTATTATTATTACCAAGTTTGAAGTATGCGTTGTTCATCATGGCAATATGCACATTTAAAACAGCGTATTTAGCTTGTTTTTTGTAGCACGTAGGACGATTTTTTCACGAGCCGCCACTGGAAATAACAAATGAGTTTGTGTATCGTGTGGTGCGGTGAGGTGGAATAGATAAGAGTGCATCAGATTTTGACCGTGTTCCAAAACTGTGATTGGATGAGAGGTGATGAAATTGACTGTACAAGTGTGAGGTGAGCATGATGAGAGTATTCGACGAAGAAGGCATAAAGCATGAAGATTACGGCGCTGTTTGAGTTTTAGCCAACCGAGTTCATCGTAGGCAGGTGTAACATGGTCAAAATAACGTAGGTCACATACATAGCGAACACAGGCGTTTGCGCGCGTTGTAGTTTGTCGTTTAGAGTAGCAGTCAGATCGTTGTACACAGCGTCACAGTAGTCGAAATGAGGTAATACGAGAGCGCAAATGAGGCGTTCTTTTAATACTCGAGAAAATATGTTGCGGAAACTTCTAAGTGAGTTAAGTGTCGCAGATACTTTCCTAGAGATGCTGGTAACCTGCTGCTTCCAAGAAAGATATTAATCTATCATAACGCCGAGATCTTTGACAGATTCACTGAAATCAGTGGATGAATTTTGTAGGTAGAGGTTTGGTAAAGTGAAGTTGCTTATGGTTTTTGAACAAAGCCGAGGATGTGAAATTATTATAGCTTTAGATTTTACGTTATTTAACCTAAGTCCATGCATGTCAGCCCAGTTACAGATTTCTTGTCTCTATTGAAATTTTTAATTTCATCGGTTAGTCTTTCCGGTTCACAGTGCAAGTATAATTGTATAACGTCAGCCTGCATATGGTGTCTGCAGCTGTTTACCGACAACGTAATATCATTGATAGAGACAGAAAATAGAAGCGGTCCTAGCACAGACCCCTGTGGAACACGAACCTCTACGGATCGTCAGGATAAATATTCATTATTGTTATTTCTTACACACTGCAGACGACCGCGGAGGTATGAATTCATCCACTGAAGACTGTTTCTCGAGAACTGGAGTTTGAATAATTTGGAAAGTAGTATGCCTTTGTCAACTGAGTCAAAAGCTTTAGACAAGTCAAGAAGAGCTAGGATGGTTACTTTTCTTGTGTCCATTGCATTGCGAACGTCGTCTGTAACCTTAAGTAGTGTGGTTCTATACCTCTTATCTTAAAATCGTTAGAAACTGAATCTAACCACCGTCATCTTGGTCTCCCTCTACTTCTCTTACCCTCCATAACAGAGTCCATTATTCTCCTGGGTAAACTTCCCCCTCCATTCGCCTCACATGACCTCACACCGAAGCCGGTTTATGCGTACAGCTTCATCCATCGAGTTCATTCCAAACTTAGCCTTTATCTCCTCATTCCGAGTACTGTCCTGCCATTGTTCCCGTCTGTTTGTACCAGCAATCATTCTCGCTACTTTCATGTCTGTTACTTCTAACTTCTACCCAGCTTTCGCTCCCGTAAAACAAAGTTGGTCTGAAAACAGACCGGTGTAAGGATAGTTTCGTCCGGGTGCTGACTTCCTTCTCACAAAATACTGTTGATCGCAACTGCGAGCTCACTGCATTAGCTTTACTGCACCTTGATACAATCTCACTTACCATCCACGGAAAAACCTCCCAAATAATTGAAATTATATACCTGTTACAGTTTTGTATCACCAATCTGACATCCAGTTCTGTTGAATTTCTTCTCTACTGACATCAATTTAGTCTTCGAAAGGCTAATTTTCACTATTTTCAAGTTCCAAGATATTAGACTGCAGACATTCGGCACTATCTGCCATTAAGACTAAGTCGTCAGCATAGACCAAACTGCTTACTACACTTCCACCTAACTGAATCCCTCCCTGCCACTTTATACCATTCAACAGATGATCCATGTATACTACAAACAACAAAGGTCTAACCCCTGTAAGTACCCTGAACCAAGAACTCATTCTACCATCAAATCTCACTGCAGCCCAGTTGTCAACATAAATGCCTGTAATTGATTTTAATAATATATCCTTAATCCCCTACTCCCCCAGTGTGGTGAACATCCTGTCCCTCGGTACCCTGTCTAATGCTTTCTCTAGGTTTACTAAACATAAAGACAACTGTCTATTCCTCTTGTACCATTTTTCAGTTACCTAGCGCATATTGAAAATCAGATTCCGACAGCCCTCTGGGGTTTGAAACCACACTGGCTTTCATCCAACTTACTCTCAACCACTGATCGCACCCTCCCTTCCAAGATGCCAGTGAATACTTTTGCCTGGTGTACTAATCAATGAGATACCTCGATAGTTGTTGCAATCCTTTCTGTTCCCTTGCTAATAGATAGGTGCAATTACTGCTTTTGTCCAATCTGAAGGTATCTTACTAACACTCCATGCTAATCTTACTACTCTATAAGCCATTTCATCCGTGCCTTCCCCCTATACTTCACAGTTTGAGGTCTAATTTCATCTATTATCCTGCTTTATGACAATGAAGTATTTTTTTTTTTACCATCCTTTCCACTTCCTCAAGCGTAATTTCACCACCATCATTTTCCTCCTCTCCATGAGCTCGGTTATTCGCGACACCACCATGAAGATTTTCTTTTACGTTGAGAAGATTTTCGAAATATTCCCTCCACCTGTCCAGTGATTCCCTGGGATCTGTTATGAGTTCACCTGAATTACCCAAAACACTGTTTATGTCCTTTTTCCCTCCCTTCCTAAGATTATTACTGTCCAGAAAGGTTTCCCTGCTGCCTGACCCAACCTTTCCAGGTTATTACCAAAAGCTTCCCACGACTTCGTTTTAGATTGAACAATTATTTGTTTCGCTGTGTTTCTTTCATCTACGTAGAATTCCCTGTCTGCATTAGCCCTTGTTTGGAGCCATTTCTGATAAGCCTTCTTTTTTACGTTTACAAGCTGCTCTCACTTCATCGTTCCACCAGGATGTTCGCTTTTTCCTATCTTTACACGCAGCTGTTCCTAGGCATTCCCTTGCTGTTTCCACTACAGCATCCCTGCATGCCATACATTCTCTTTCTTTATCCTGAACCTGCTTACTGTCCGCTGTATGGAACTTCTCATTAATCAGATCCATGTACTTCCAATTTCCTCGTCCTGGAGATTTTCTACCCTTATTCGTTTGCAGACAGTTTTCATTTTCTCTGTCGTAGGCCTAGAGATACCTAGTTCACTACAGATCAGATAGTGGTCTGTATCATCGAAAAATCCCCGGAAAAAACCGTACATTCCTAACAGATTTCCTGAATTCGAAGTCGGTTAAGATACAGTCTATCATGGATCTGGTACCCCTACCCTCCCATGTGTAGCGGTGAATAGCCTTATCGTGACTGCTAAACCCATACTAGCACAGATGTCTACGAAACGCTTCCCATTCTTATTAGCTCCCGTATCTTCCCCAGATTTACCAATTCCCCTTTCGTATCCTTCGGTTCTACGAAAGCTGACCGACAAAGACTGAGATTGATTTTTTTTCACAGATGTTTATTACTCTATTTCAATGTTTACACGATATTTTTCAAAGTAGTCCCCTCCTACTTCAATGCTTGTTTTATAGTGTCTCTTCCAGCCTTGAACACATGCTGTAGAACATTCCTTGTCAGGTCCTTGTGACTCGCCTTACTTCTATTGAGCACTGCTTCAGAGTTCTCAAATCGAATGCGCCTAAGCTTTGCTTGTAGTGATAGGAATAAAATCAATCACAAGGTGCAAGATCAGGGGTATAAGGTGGATGCGGTACACAGGTAATGTTGAATCGAGCCAGAAACTGCATGACTTGATTTGCGACGTGAAGCCGTGCATTGTCATGATGAAATCGTCACCCAGTCCGAAAAAGCTCTGGTCGTTTCTTTGCAATATGCTTCCTCAGTGTAGCCAATACTGACGTGTAGTAACAGTTGTGTGAGGGGGAACTGCATGCTGGTAAATCATTCCATTTCACTCAAAACATGTGATCACCAACACTTTCCCTGCAGATGGAAAAACTTTTGCCTTTTTTGGTGATTTCCATACTGTGCTGGCTTGCTTTACTTCAGGATCATAATGATGTTTCAGCTTTTCGTAAGTTTCAGTGGCTGTATGCTTTAAACAAAAACAGAATTTGATTGCGCTGTACTTCTCCGCTCCCATCACTCCATTGTCTGGTATGCGAAATGCACGTAGCGTCTACAAAATAGAGCATTGCTATCAACGTACCGATACGAGAGTGCTGCCGCCTACGGATATTACACATAACAACCCGCTCTTTTGAAATATTTATGTTATAGATAGGAAACTATCACGGAAGCTACAGGAAAACATCAGTCTCAGTCTATGTTGATCAGCCCTCGTATTTCCAACTCTCGCATTGAAATCGCCCATTAGCACTATCCTATCCTTGCCGTTGGCCCTGAGTACGATATCACTCACTGCTTCATAAAACTTGTCAACTTCATTCTCATCTGCACCCTCACATGGTGAATGCACTCAGACAATTCTCGTCCTAATTCCTCCAACTGCCAAATCTACCCACATCTTTCGCTCATTTATATGCCTAACAGAAAGTATTTTGTGTGCAGTAGTATTTCTGATAAAGAGTCCTACCCCAGACTCTGCCCTTCCCTTTACAACACCCGTCAAGTACACTTTATAATCTCCTATCTCTTCCTCGTTATCTCCCTTTACCAGAATATCACTTACTGTTAGCACATCCAGATGCATCCTCTTTGCTGACTCAGCCAGTTCTACTTTTTTCTCCCATAAGCCCCATTAATATGGATATATCCCCATCGAATTCAATTTCGTTCGCCAAGTTGTTTGCAAGGAGTCCCTCGCCTGTCAGGTGGGAGCGGTACTCCGTTACTCCCATAGGTCCGAGGCTTGCTTAAAATGTTCTGAGCTCGGTAAGTTCGTGAAGCAGAATGCTAGCCTGCTTGCACGTAGTCCAAGTGAGGATCTCTCCTCTCACGGGTTAGGAACCACTGGTGGACTATATAGTCCCAGCCGCCTGAGCACAAGGAGGGCCATGAATCAGAATATGTCGGAGATGCCCGCTCCCATTCCGCAGCAGCTAGCATCCCGACTCTCAGGACTACTTACTAGGCCACTCAGCCGTTGCCCATGATTTACGAACTAGAAGGTGACTGGAATAACCCGAACCATGAACTTCTAACTTATGAATACGATATCCTGAGTCCACCCAGCTGTCACTCCCGTACAGCAAGGTTTCTGAAAACAGACCTGTGTGTAAAAATAATGTCATCCGGAAGCTGATTTATTTCATACAGAATTCTGCTTGAAATGATCTACCTGTTCCTGTTTTATATTCTCAATCTGACATTCAGTTCTCTTGGGTATCTTCCTTACTGACGTCACTTTAGTCTCGGGAAAGCTAATTTTAACTCATACTCGCTGCACCTATTTTCAAATTTTAGGCTTTAAACACAGTCTGCCATTGAGACCAAGTCGTTGGCAGAGGCCAAACTGCTTACGACATTTCTACGTAACTGAATTCCTGCCTGCAACTTTATACCTTTCTGTAGATGATCCATGTAAACCACGTATGTAGAACTCAACATGTACCGGACCAATTCGACTGATATATTTAGCTTCTAGGGCCGCGCAGCAAAATGAGAAGACTGAATATTGGATGTACACTGCCGGAAAAAACAACATGCAGCATCCTCAAGGACTGTGTTGAGTGGTACAAAGGTATAAAATATCACTTGTTCTTGCTAGAAAAGAGAAGTGGGTAAGGACTGTAAAAGACATGAATTTCACCCATTCTAGCAGAAAAGCATGGTCACTTATTCGGAAATTAGATTCCACATCCATATCACCAAAGCAACATTCCTCAATCAAGGTAGAAGCAATAGCAAATCACCTCGTTTGCACCTCTAAAACAACAAGGAATAAACTGACCACGAAATGGATTAAAACTGAGCTTAAACAGTCAAAACGAGAAACACAGCCGAACGCGACCTATTTACAACCTTTCACATCACAAGAGGTTGACGAAAGATTAAAATCACTCCGAAATGGCAAAGCTGCAGGACTAGATGGAATCTACCCAGAACTACTAAGAAGCTGTGGTCTAGCTACAAGAAGATGGCTCGCTGCGTTCTTCAGCTCCATACTTCAGTCAGGAAGACTTCTCCCAATCTTCAAGAAGTCAAAAATTATTGCCCTTCTGAAATTAGGAAAGGATCCAACTCTCCCACAAAGCTATCGACTTATAGCTCTACTCTGCGTCACCTACAAGTTATTAGAAAGATTGATACTAAACCGAATAGCACCAGCCATCGAAGCATTCCTTCCAGTTGAGCAAGCAGGATTTCGACCCGGCTGTGACTGCAGCGACCAAGTACTGTCCTTGACCACATATCTGGAGGTTGGTTTTGAGAAGAAATTGTAAAGCGTTTCTGTCTTCTTCGATCTTAAAGCTGCATATGACACAGTCTGGAGGGAAGGTCTTACGCTTAAACTGATTAAAGCTGTTCCTTGCTTAAAAATCACTCTACAAATTGATAGAATGTTAAGCAACCGACTATTTCAAGTTCACTCTGAACACAACAGAAGCAAATTCCACAAAGTCAACAATGGTCTGCCTCAAGGGTCGGTTCTATCTCCTACTCTCTTCAACTTATACATCCACGACCTGCCTGAAACAGTGTCCCGAAAGTTCATATATGCGGATTATATTTGTCTTACAATTGAACGACCCAACTTCGGAGAAGATGAAACAGTTCTTAACTGAGACCTTGGACTGTTGGATGACGACTTTCAAAGATGGTATCTTCATCCCAATCCACAGAAAACAGTGTCATCTACATTCCATCTGAAAAACGCAGAAGCAAACTACCATCCAAGGGTATTCTTCAAGGGTCATGAACTACAATATTGTGCCAATTCCAGTTACTTAGGAGTAACATTGGACAGGTCTCTCACGTACAAAAATCACCTGCAGAAAACCGCCAACAAACTAAAAAGCCGTAATAACATTCTCCAACGACTGGCTGGAACTTCTTGGGGAGTGGATGGAAACACATTAAGGACAACATCTCTGGCCTTGTTCTATTCTGCAGCAGAATACT
Organism: Anabrus simplex; assembly: GCF_040414725.1. NCBI lineage: Eukaryota > Metazoa > Arthropoda > Insecta > Orthoptera > Tettigoniidae > Anabrus > Anabrus simplex. Next base: position 952,664,141 of record NC_090265.1, on the reverse strand, counting down.
GCTCTGGTGTCAGGCTTAACAGTGCTCACACACAGCTGGTAGATTCACAACTTCGTCAAACCATGCGGATCATCACTTGTACACTTGGTGCAACACTGACCCAATGGTCACCGGTTCTCAGCAATATACTACCTCCACATATCAGGAGACAGAAGGCCCTTTTTCAGCTATGGACCAGAATGCTGAAGAATGAACATCTACCTGTTCATGAGGATATCAGACAGAAATGTACACGCCTTAAATCTCGCCAGCCTGCTTGGAAGACTGCTGTGAAGGTAACATCCAGCGACTTCAACCCCACCTCTAAATGGTTAACAGAGTGGTCTTTATCCCCACCTCGGGCAATATTGGATATTAATAACCCATCCACAAAACTGGCAGGTTTCGATCTCCACGCTGCACCTGGTGTAAACTAAATCGCATGAGATGTGGAGTAGGTCGAACAGCATCTACTTTACACACCTGGGGCTGGCAGTTTCTCCATACTGTGATTGTGGGGAGGTTCGACAAACAATGAAACATATCGTGCTGGAATGTCCACTCCGTGCTTTCACTGGCACCATGGACGACCTCAATTTAGCAACACCCGAAGCAGTGAAGTGGGTGGCGGGTTTGGACATTCACATTTAGTGAGATATACGTCACTCGCACTCGCTGTATATATACGAACTGTCAGACTTGATAGGTGGATAGTGATGTAAATATATTGTGTTTTTTCTTGTTCTTTCAAACTTTGTAAATTGCTTTCTTTGACTGTATAGATATAATTTGTAATTACTTTGTGCTCATCTTTCACTGGTTGTGTAAATAGTTTATAGGTTGTCATTATTCATCATACGCCAAATAAATAAATAAATAAATAAGGGTATAAAATGTGCATAAAGGGGTTGCTGTGTTAGTGATTCTTTTGTCACAGACATCAGCGATCAGATGACGTTCAGGAGGCCTGTCCGTGCGCACTCTTGTTTTCACACGGCAGGCAGCAACTGTACTGAGGTTAGTGATGAACAGTGTTTCAACGTTCATTCTAGTGTACAACCATGCCCCGCCGACGAGTACGTGCCCCTGTCGAACAACTGAAGCCATTTGAACGGGTTCGCATTGTGGGCCTGCGGGAAGCTAGATGGGCGTATCGACGGATTGCTGCACATATTCGACACAATATATCGGTGGAACCACTGTTTTCATCAGTGATCTGTGGAACATTCCCACACCCGTAGACCAGGCTCCGGACTTCCGTGCAGTACAGACGCAGATCAGTATCGACGCATTGTGCAGGCAGTGATGGCCGAGCGAACATCATCCAGGAACGAAATCCGGTCACCTAGTGCAGCTTCTGTGTCACCAGAGACCATTTGGAATCGTCTGCTTGCAGCAGGATTACGATCACGAGTGCCTCTGGCCAGGTTACCACTGACACTACGACACCGCCAAACACGTCTACCCTGGCGTCGTAGAATACTGTTGTCTTAAGTGACGAGAGAAGGTTCTGTCTGTAGGCAAGAGTTGGTCGTGGCGTGTACGGCGTAGACCTCGTGAGCGGCCTATACCAGTGTGTATTCGCCCACGACATCCACGTCCCAGCCCAGGCTCCACGGTGTGGGGTGCCATCAGTTACAACTCGCGGTCGCAGTTGGTTTTCTGCAGGGTAACGTAACCAGTGCCCAATCCACTGTACAGGTTGTTGTCCCCGTGCTACTGCCATTTATTCGACAGGAAGGTGGTGTGCGTTTTCAGCAGGAAAATGCACGTCCACATGCAGCTGCTGCGACGCATCATTTTCTACGTGGTGTACAAAAACTGTTCTAGCCAGCAACATCACCGGATCTCTCGCCGATTGAACACGTATGGAACATGATGATGCGGGAACGAACGCGTTCTCCAGATCCTGTAAGAACCTTTACCGAATTTCATCAAAAGGTGCAAGATGCTTGGCACAATCTATCGCAGGATGCCATTCGGCGCCTTTATGATCGTTTATAATTTATATGCTTGAATACACGGCTGCATTCTCGCCCGAGGGGGTACACTGTGTATTGATGCGACTGTTCGGGCACCCTTTACTATGACATGTATGATTTGGTCTGAATTTATTATCGTATAGTCCTGCAATCGTGGACTACCTGTTACATCGCTTGTGAATAAAATTACCATGTCCTTGAGGATGTTGAATGTATTATCTGGGAAAAACCTCTCAAAATAAAATAACATTACAGTTAAATAATTCTCATTATTACAATTTCGTTATACATTTACAACAAACTGCACATTTTGTATAAATAGGAACTGTCTAGATGACAGATAACTTAATGTTACTTCAGATACTGTTGACACTTTATTTTAGAAACTGGAGTTTCAATCTCAGCCACTTGATTTTGTGATGATACCACTTTCAGGATGGAGGATAAATGTTTTGCTATCAGTCTTGACCTACACTGTCTGACAAAAATTTGAAGCACCCAGTAGAGAAGGAGGGAACAAAATTAAACTTCACGTGTTGAGACGGATATGTGATATTATTTCAGTGATTACAAGAATACAGTCAAATTTACAGAGATCTTGGCAGTACGAACCCACATATGTATGACATTGCATCCCCTCCGGCCAGGATGAATGCACTGATTCAGTTGGGAAGGGAGTCATAAAGCCGTTGTATCTTATCCTAAAGCAAGCTGGCCCACAACTGTTGTAACTGATCCTCGATATCCTTTGTACATACACCGGGGAGGAGTTGACGTCTGACCTGGTCCCACCCATGTTCTATCAGGGAATTTTCTGGGGATCTTGCTGGCCACGGGAGTACTTCGACGTGAGACACTTGCCGTATGTGGACGAGCATTGTCCTGTTCAAAAATGGCACTACGATGCTGACGCATGAGAGGTAATACATGAGGACTCACGATGACAGTGATGTACCGTTGTGCTGTCCGAATTCCCTCAATCACTAACAGCCGTGACCTGAAATAGTACCCGATGACTCACCACACCACGACGCCAGGAGTAATACAGCTGTGCCTCTCCAAAACATTGGAAGAACGGGACCTCTCCCCAGGTCGCTGCCATACTTGCAAACGATGGTCATCTGGGGTGGTGCAAAACCGCGATTCATCGCTGAATATAATGCGATGCTATTCGCCAGCAGGCAATACATTCCATTCACAGTACCACTGCAAACACAGCCGTTTGTGTTGTAGTGTTAACGGTAGCCTACGCATGGGGCAGTAATTCCCTAGTCCTGCTGCTGCTAGTCTCCGACCAGTGGCGCGGGATGACACAGAATGTTGCAGGAAATCCATTATTACTTCTTGGATGACAAGCGCAGATGTGAAGGGGTTACGATGTGCTTAGTGCACACTATGGCGATCCTCCCTGATGTTAGTCAGATGTGGTCGACCAGAGCTTCTTTTTTTGCTGGTGTCTTTACGTCGCACTGACAGATAGGTCTTATGGAGACGATGGGATAGGCCTAGGAATTGGAAGGAAGCGAACGTGGCCTTAATTAAGGTACAGCCCCAGCATTTGCCTGGTGTGAAAATGGGAAACCACGGAAAACCATCTTAGGGATGCCGACAGTGAGATTCGAACCCACTATCTCCCGGTTGCAAGTTCACAGTCGCGCGCCTCTAACCGCACGGCCAACTCGCCCAGTGATCAGAACCTTGACGACGAATATGCCTGCCCTCACGTTTCCATGCAGTCCAACATCGGGCCACTGCCATATCCATATACACCACAAATATGTATATTGCACGATTCGACCAGCCAGCCAAATGGAGACTCACCCTGTCAGGTGCTGGTAATACTGTCTCGCGTAAGTACGCGGCATCTCCATGTCCTTCACAGTGATCAGGCAGTATTAGATTTTGTGTGTGTGTGTAGCCCACTGCCCCCAAGCGATACTAAACGTAGTATCTGCATGTCCCCATGCTCTACATGTTGCTAGGCCAGATGTGGTGATAAGGTATTATTGCAGTGTAATCGGCTGATAACGGTCAGGAAAACCACATACGCAGAAATACAACCAGTAACAATAAAGTTCGGTTAATAGTCCTGTACTATCAACATAGATGAACAATGCACGATAGTGACCTTACTGTCCTTGAAAATAGTCCCCTCCCATAAGTATGCACTGCTGAGATCGGCGATACATATCCTGGAAACTTTGCAAGAAGGTTTCCTTTGGGATGGTGTTCAAAAACCTCGTCACTTTTCGTTGGATGTCCGGGATATCGTCAGATCTCTTTCCTTTCAAAGCGAGTTTGAGTCGTGGGAATAGGAAGAAGTCTGGAGGATTGAGGTCTGGCGAGTATGAGGGATGTTTAAGTTGCACCACCCCCTTTTTTGCCATGAACTGTTTGACTATTTTGGCTGTGTGCGCGCGAGCGTTGTGATGGACAGAAAAACCATGAACCTTCTTGTGCGTACTGGGGTCGTACCCTGCGTAGACAATTCAAGAAACGGGTCAAAATTTCAATGTTTCGTGCATCATTCAACGTCGTTCCCTCAGGTAGAAATCGAAAAAGGTGATGAGCATCGTTTTGATGCGTGACTTTTCGGCTGTGACCTTTTTCCGACGAGGGGATCCCGGAGAACGCCATTCCATGCTTTGCCCTTTCGTTTCAGACACCAGGTTTCATCCTCAGTGACAATAGAGTTCAAGAAATTTGGTGTCGCATCCGCCGTTTCGACAAAATTCTGTGAAGCCTCTAAACGTGCCTTTTCTGATCGTCCGTCAAGTGATGTGGCACGAGACGAGAACACGTTTTCCTCTTCGCTAACTTCTGTGTAACGATTTGTCGCTCGGATTCACGCTTAATCTGCAGTTCATCTGCTATCATGCGCACAGTTAATCGCCGATCGTTCCTGATTAATGTCCTCACCTCAGTGTTTTCGTCTCTCACGGCGGTCGCCGGTCTTCCGCTACGGGGGTTATCAGAAACACTTTCCACTGCCTCCTCGAAAACGGGTGAACCACTCGTACACACACTTCAAGGACAGTGATTGATTTTCATAAACACGTGCCATCATCGCATGCGTTTCCAAGCTTAAAACAAAACTGTACATTCATCTCTTGGTCGTTCATATTCCTGTTCGCAGTTCAGAACCAACGTACTAAACACGCATTGTGTCAAACAGGTCTTACACGGCACACACACGTTGCTCAACTGAACAACGTTGGGAGCAGGTGGTCAATACCTGCTGCTACGCAGGTGCAGCGTTGTGTATCGCCAGTGTTGCCGGATCGACCGTTCTGACTTCATTCACCGAACTTTGTCACAGGTTGTAGGAAAATGCCTGACAAATTGCAGATAGCACATGCAAGTATATGGGTGGGGAAGTCCAGGTAATACTGTTAGGAATAGATATCATGCACAAGTCAATATTCCATTTCAAACCCGTACAGTTATTTGGGAGATTAGTCCTTCTGGTTACTCCTTTGACTAGCTTGGGCCTTTCCGGTTACCAAGCCAGCTGCGCAGCTTGATCTCCTTGAGGTCCCTTTACCTGGTCTCCGATCCCGGAGAATGTGGCCACTTTCGCCGAGGCGGTGGCCTACTGGAGGGGGATGGCACATCGTGAAAGAGCCTCCTTCCTCTCTGCCCGAACAATGGCTCTGTAAACTGGACAACTTTGATGGGAGGCCTCATGGCTCCCTGCGCATTTGGCGCACATCAGCCCCTTCCAAGGTGCGGTGTAGGCTGTGTGGTGGTGATCACCGGAACAGCGATTGCATCGTACCTGGATCCCACAGCTACCCTTTCAATGGCCCAACCTCGTACAGCGGAAACATGCATGAGGTGTAAATGGAACGTTCTGATCTCACCTGACGGCTGCATCTTTTTGTTGAGATCCTCTCGTGGCCGGCTCTTCCTTCGACTGCCTCCCTGGATGCAACCGTGGGTTGCGACTTGGGTGGCCCTCTTTTGTCGAGTTGGCATCGTCTTCTTCTTGATACTTGGCCGGCGTCGTCGTCCTTGCAACGACTGTCTTCTTGGCTGGAGAGGAAGCCTCGTCCTGGCTGTGGCCCTCCTGCTGGCCTGGATACTGCACATGGGCCGACACTGTGTAATGTAAACCTTGTAGTATATCTCAACATCATTGTACTACATAATAAATTCTCTCTCAAAATTAAGAAGAAAAATCAAGACCATGGTTCGTGGTGTGGGTTACTGAAGTCACGTCATAGTTCATGGGTAACGGCCGAGTGGCCTAGTCAGTGGTCCTGAGAGTTGGGGTACCAGTTACTAGGGAGTAGGAGTGGGCATCACAGACATATTCTGAGTCATGGCCCTCCTTATGCTCAGGCGGCTAGGACTGTACCATCCACCGGTGGTCCTAACCTGCTAGATCAGAGATCCTCACTGGAACCATGTGGAAGTAGGGTAGAGTAGGGTCTCCATATCCATAATAGACTGTATCTGTTTCTTATTAATTAAATCCACAGTTAATTTTTATTTCGTAATATCACTTTTTTATATTTTCCTAAATGTGTTCTTAAGTGTCACACACACGTCGAAGAATGTCTGTTGTGGCGTTGAATTTGAAGATTTGATATTACGGGAAGTTGTAAATGTAATGTTTCCTGATTCCAGCAGTATTAGTAAATGTATCTGTCTCTTCTCGTGGCGACAATGCTGGTCTTCAGCCTCCAACAGGTTATATAAAAAGAGAAATAAAAGTTACCCTTTGACTTCGCCGGCCGAGACTCGGCGCAGAACACGTGGCTATAGTCCCGTCACATAAAATTCGCTGCATATGCATTGGCTAGGTTTCAGACTCTTGCCACCTTGGCAAGAAGTTAGTGATGATGCCACTTGGTAATCATAGCCCTGAATTTTCTTGTATATAAATTACGAGGGTTGGGGCAAAAGTCATTGCATTTTCTTTTCTTGTAGATAAATAAGCGGATCACAAACTGCTATTTGTCGCGTGGAAGCTATGCAGGCAAAGTGTATACTCATAACAACGGATGTCGCTGTGATTGCTGGTAGTAGCACAGAGAGCGCTGTGAATTAGTTGTGTGGCGAGGGTCGTGCGAAATGGAAGTAACCCGTGTTGAGCATTCTCTCGCATTTCTCTCCCGGAGAACGGGTATTTTGATGTATGCGTGCTACTTCCATCTCTCACTATGCTTGCCACACAACTGATTTCACAGCGCTGTCTGTGCTATTTCTTTTTACTGGTGGCTTTACGTCGCACTGACACAGACAGGTCTTATGGCGACGATGGGATAGGAAATGCCTAGGAGTTGGAAGGAAACGGCCGTGGCCTTAATTAAGGTACAGCCCCAGCATTTGCCTGGTGTGAAAATGGGAAACCACGGAAAACCATCTTCAGAGCTGCCGACAGTGGGATTCGAACCCACTATCTCCCGGATGCAAGCTCACAGCCGCGCGCCTCTAACCGCACGGCCAACTCGCCCAGTCTCTGTGCTACTATAGTTCATTCTATGTTAATAAAACAGTATTGCTCTTATGACAACAGGGTTGCCATATCGAACAGCTCTGCTCAACACCATCACTGGAAAACGGTGGCACTTACATTTGTGAATTTCATTATTTAAGTTCAAGATAAAAAAGCGGAAGAAACTAAGCTACAAATTAATTTTATAAAGTAAAGGAGACGGAGGGTTTGCAGGGGCTATTTTTGGTTTGTACAGAAACTTATTTTTATTTATTATTATTTGCTTTACGTCGCGCCGACGCAGGGAGGTTTTATGGCGACGGTGGGATAGGAAAGGCCTACGAGTCGGAAGGAATTGGCGGTGGCCTTATTTAAGGTACAGCCCCAGCATTTGCCTGGTGTGAAAATGAGGAACCACGGAAAACCATCTTCACGGCTGCCGTCAGTGGAATTCGAACCCACTATCTCACGGATGCAAGCTCACAGCTTCGCGTCTCTAAGCGCACTGCCAGCTCGCCCTGTGTACAGAATCAGAGGTATACTACGGCACATAAAAAAACCTCGGCATTGAAATGTAAGGTAAATTGGTGGAGAAAAGAGATGGGCTTGAGGCGTGAGGGATGCATTTAATTACATTTAATAAATGTATCCAGGCAATAAAAGCTAGAAAAACAGACTCAACAAGTAAATACTCTAGATGCCTCTACAAAAGATCACAGTATTAATGTTAAAGAAATAAATCGCCCACGTAGGCTTATCGTATAACTCTCACGCAACACAAGACAATTACGCACCGATTTAAAGTCAAAAAATACACACGCAACAAATAAACACTGTAGGTGACTTGACTACAGAAGTGAGCTGCCTGCGGTTCACAGAATGAGGAACTACACAAGGCTTGTACCAGAGCAACACAGAAAAAAAGAAAATGATATAAAGCATCGAAGCGATGGCTGTTCCTGCCATTGTGCTTCCTCCCTACAAATGTGTTCATGAAAAAGAAAATGTTACGTAGTTATTTTAACAACTCGCGGGCAAAAATGCCTCATTTTTATTTTTCATAATACATTACAAAGTATAGTATAATATCTCTTAAGCACGAGGAATTATCGGTGTCTCAGAAGGGGTGTGTTCATTCCTTGTAGGCCCGTAAGCGCAATACTGTTTTCTTAAACGTGGAATGAGCTATACCTGCAATCAAGCCATCGGTTGTTGTGAATACGCACTATGCCTGCATAGCTTCCATTCGACGAAAAGCGGTTTGTGATCTTCTTTCATATCTACAAGAAAAAATGTTGCATGTATTTTGCCCCAACCCTCGTACAAAGTAAAAGCAATTTAGAACCTGTATATTTTCTAAGAAGCTTTTTAGTACACTACAGAAATATATAAATAATTATTAGTTAATGAAGGTTATGTGAAAAAAATCAAAGAAACATAAGTTTTGAGAACTATTTGTTGTAATGAAAATCTACAACCTGTTATCCAGTCATTGACCGGGTCAGGGCTGGAATGAAAGAAGCCCCTATCTTGCGGCGAGATTGGAATTGTGCCGGCTGCCGAGGCCTGTCGCACTCCCCTGGGGCAATGATTAATGACTGACAGATGAAATGAGATGAGAATGGAGAGTGTTGCTGGAATGAAAGATGACTGGGAAAACCGGATTACCCGGAGAAAAACCTGTCCCACCTCCGCTTTGTCCAGCACAAATCTCACATGAAATGACCGGGATTTGAACCACGGAACCCAGCGGTGGGAGGCCGACGCGCTGCCGCCTGAGCCACGGAGGCTTTCTTTTTGTTGTAATATTTCAGGTTAAATGTGTAATATTGAACAGTTCAGTAAATCCAACACCAAATCTGAGATCATGTAATGATTATTGACAGAAGTAATGTGACAAAATAATTATTGTGCCATTGGTATCAACCTCTGACAGGGTAAACATTAGTATATTAATATTAACTAATTAGGCCTAATTTATCTGTCTAAACTCATTCAATAATTCTGCATATTATTTCCAAATTGATTAATAGAGAGTAAATCAATGAGGAGACATGTGCAGTTTGTCATTAATTTCTTTGAATTTGCCATTTTCAATTTTATGTCGTTATTCCAATGATTATGATTCTCTGTTTACAGAAAACGGACGTAACATACGAACTTGTAGAAGAGTTACAAATAAAAACCAAAGAATTTCTGCAACCAAATCCAACAGCAAGAGCAAAAATGGCTGCAGTAAAAGGCATCTCAAAATTGAGTGGTCAGGCGAAAGCATCTACTTATCCTCAACCAGAAGGAGTGTTGGGAGACTGCATGGTGACCTATGGCCGCAAGTTAGGTGATGACAGTCTGTTTGGTAAGTTAATGTGTTTGTTCATAGAAAATGGGAAAGGAGTGAGTGACATTTGTAAAACAGACATGCAAATTCTTTTAGAGAGAACTGTTGAGTTTGTGAGACCAAAAATTTGTACGTGGATTGAAAATTTAAAATGCTTAATTACTGTATGTATTCCAGAAATTTATTTGCTATCCATTTTTCACTGGACTAGCAGTATTTGAGCCTTCCCCTGTTTTCTCATGTGGAAGCATGTCAAGGAAGGATCAGTCTGATTCTTTAATCTTGCATAGAATTACGTACAGTCTACTAGGTACAAGGATATAGTGACAGAAAATGAAACTGTACTTGTAGATCCATTTATTTTTAAAAAATGTTAAATATGACATTATTGATATGGTGGGGGCATTGGGGGTAGTTCTGTTAGGAATGATGAGTCTGAACATACTGTGAACTTGTTGTGAACAGATGTGACAAATTGCCCAGGATTAGATCAGATTCAGGGAACGGGTCCGTTGTAAGAATTTGCTGTGATACATATTCTTGTACTGTACTTATTAATGATTGGTAACACACGCCACATGCTAAAAATCATGGAGGCCATTTCTCTCAAACATGCTGCCCATTTGGAATTTTAGATTATAAGCACTTTCAATATTTATCTGATGTAATATCTTCATCAGTATCATCAGTATTGTCAATTAGTGAATTTTAATAGATCTGTATACACACAACATCAAAAGTGTTGCATCACCCTTATATGCGATATTTATGTGTTACTTTTGTGACCATTCCTGTGCATATCGGACGCTCACCTTCATAGGTTGCTTGTAAACATACCCAGAGCTGCTTGCGGCACCTAGTATGAGTAGAGCGCCACAATCGAATGGAAAGGAGCATTTCAGTTGAAGTTGAAAGACTGGTAAGGAAGCATTAGAGGCGTGTTTAGACCAATGTAGTGAACTTCCATCATGTCACAAAGGACAATAGGGGTTGAAGTTGCTCACGTCCATAGGCTTAATCTCACATTGCCCTACACGTGACCCCCGGGCGGTGCTAAGCGAGCAACAGAAACTAGGTGGCGCCGTACTGTCCTCATCGACCTCACGGTAATGACAATCAAAGAGTTAGTCCTTTTCAGGGCGCAGCATCCTACACATCGACATTAGGCCCTCAATTAACCATCTGTCAACTAAACATTGAAGTAGAACCAAAAGTGAATCCTTATCCAAGACACTTCTGGATCATTCTGTTAATATTCTGGTGCTACAAGAAACTCATTGTGAAGATGAACATCAACAGAAAATACCTGGGTACAAACTAACTACCGGACTTCACCGCCCTAAATATGGCATCACCATCTATATGAAGAACAATATTGACAACTATGAAGTTCTGCCACCAGACTCCATGCATATCATCTTCACCACATCTGTCAAGGTTCAAAATATTACTATCACGTACGTTTGCAAACCACCCATGGTTAACTGGCCAGACCCTATCACACTAAAACCCACCGAAAATAGCGTTACCCTAGGTGACTTTAACAGCCATCATACATTATGGGGTTATAAGGTTAGCGATGAGAATGGCGATAGACTATTCCAATGGATAGACATTAATAAGCTGACACTGGTATATGACGCCAAGGACAAATATACATTCCATTCTCCAGACTTGTGTTTTATGTCACATGGACTAATGACCTAATCTTCACAAACCCGAAGGCAAGTATTGAACGATTTCCCACGAAGCCAACGCAGGCCCATAATCTACAAAATCGGTCTGCAAATCCCAATAGTTAGATCAACACCTAAATCTTGGGGGAATTTTCAGAAAGCTGACTGGAAACTGTACTCCTCGTACACTGATGCTAACATAAGATGGGTAAAACCATCTCCTGAGAACTACGTTAGTTTCGTGGGACTAATCAAAGCTGCTGCTAAGCGAAGTATTCCGAGAGGATTCCGTAAAGATTACATACCTGGGTGGAGTGAGGAAATTAGCCGTATATACAAAGAGTACGAACAAGACAACAGTCATGAAAAAGCTACTGAACTGCTGGCATCCTTGGACAGTGCAGGAAAGAAAAGTGGAACAAAACTGTTGAAAGGTTTAGCTTTACCCACTCAAGCCGGAAAGCTTGGTAACTTATCCGAAAATTGGACTCATCAAACAAGCCAGCAAGAAAACGATCAACTATAAATTTAGAGAAAATTGCCAACTACGTTGTCTCCTCATCCAGGCCCATGAAAGATAAGAAATACAGCAGAAAAATTCGATCTGAGCTCAAGCGGTTAAGACAAGAAGCTGAACCTCATACCATCTACTCCCGACCATTTTCTCCAGAGGAAGTACAGCATGGCCTGAAATCCCTCCAGAATGGTGAAGCAGCTGGATTTGACGGTGTATATCCAGAGCTACTGAAGAACTGGGGTCCCGCAGCTGTACGCTAGCTGGCGTCCTTCTTTAGCAGTATACTGCACTCTGGACGTGTACCCCCCAGTATTCAAGAGAACCAAAATCATCTCGATACTGAAACCTGGAAAGGACCCTTCTATACCCCAGAGCTACAGGCCAGTTTCGCTACTGTGTGTTACATATAAACTAACGGAAAGGCTAATTCTGAACAGGATAGCTCCTGCAATTGAACATATAATCCCAATAGAGCAAGCTGGGTTCCGCCCCAAGCGAGACTGTAGTGACCAAGTCCTTGCCTTAACATCATATGTGGAAATTGGTTTTGAGAGGAAATTTAAAAATGTTTCTGTCTTCCTTGATCTGTCAGCAGCCTATGAAGCTGTCTGGAGAGAGGGTCTCCACCTGAAGCTCATCAAGATTGTTCCTTGTCTTAAGATGATTACTCTCATTTATAATGTATGAAGTAATCGATTATTCCAGGTATTCTCTGAAAATTCCAGGAGTAGATTTCACAAATTGAATAACGGCTTACCGCAGGGTTCAGTCTTAGCCCCTATACTGTTCAATTTGTACTTCCATGAAATTACAGAAATTACAGCTCGGAAATTCATTTATGCCGATGATATAAACCTAACAGTACAGAGATCTACTTTCAAGGAGGCTGAGAATTTACTGTCTGAAGATCTACGGGTGATGGGTGAATACTTTAAGAAGTGGAGACTTCAACCAAGTCCTTCGAAGACGGAAGTAGCCGCATTCCATCTCAACAACTGAGGGGCTACTTATCAACCTAGGAATCAACTTTTAAAATACAATAGTACACCAAAATACCTAGGTGTAGCGTTAGACACATCACTGCCATATCGAAGTCACATAGAAAAAACAGCCGCCAAACAACCCTCTACTGCATACTGTTGCCATTGAGCAACAAATAACTTTTCACCTGTATACATGGATAAATATTGTAGACAGGGGTAGTTTTACGGTACACCATCAACTGTACAATCAATTAAACATATATCCCAGTGATGCCTTGTTTTTTTACATAACACAAAACAGCCCTACAACCAAAGGTACTCCTTCCACCCCGTCAACATCCACGCGTACCAACCACCGTTTATTTTACGTGGGACCTCCCCATCATATTGCCACAGGCTTCAGGAGTACCTCTGGCTGAACCTCAGACTTACCGACCTACGGTCGTGCAAGTTGTACCGCAGTACGTACCCATGGCTATTAGGTAGTAATGTTCGGTCTTTGAATGTTAAAAGCTTAGCGTAAAATCGTGAAAAATTGTGAAAAATCGTATATATATATTCCACTATGACAATCCACATCACAATCGAGTGTTAAGCTATTAGCCCCAGTTAAGAATTGCTGGTACATTTAAAACACTGGACGTATGTTGAACATTAAAGCTTGAAATTTTCTTCTCCAAACGAAAACGAAAAATAATTCACGCAGTAGAGGGTTATGACCCGGAATAACCTGCTGAGCAAGTTAGCTGGAACTTCATGGGGAGCTGACGCCAATACTTTGCGAACTTCCGCCTTGGCCATGGTATATTCTACAGCTGAGTACAGTGCCGGAATATGGTTAAATAGCTCTCTCTGCAATCTAATTGATATCCAACTTCGCCTGGCTATGCGTATTGTATCCGGCACGCCGTACTCAACTCCAGTAGAATGGCTACCTGTCCTTTGCAATATCTCTCCCCCCTCATATAAGGAGACAACAAGCACTTAGTAGCTTATGGTGCAGAATAGTGAAGAATGAGGCCCTTCCTATACATCAAGATATGAAGCAGCACACTACAACTAGGCTGAAATCAAGAAAACCAGCGTGGAAAGCAGTTTTGGACCTGACATGTCCTCGGTTCAATCCCAGGAATGCCTGGAAAGAAGAGTGGAGGATGTCGTCTCCCATTGGCTTATGTAATATCTCCGACCCCAGCATGAAACTGGCTGGCTTCAGTTTGCCCCGTGCTGTTTGGTCAATCCTGAACAGGATCCGATGTTGTGTTTGTACGACTGGCGCAGCCTTACATCTATGGGGATGGGTAGATTCTCCCTGCTGTGACTGTGGTGCTCAAGTGCCGTCTATCAAGCACATAGTTCTAGAGTGCTCTCTACGTGCATTTCGTGGTTCTCTGGAGGAATTCTTTGAAGTAACACTGGAAGTGATTACATGGATAAAAAATTTGGACATTAAAATATAAAAGTGAAGTCCTGATGCTGTCACCAACTTGTATATTTGTATATTTTGTATTATGTTTGTATATTTTGATTGTCGTGTACACATCATATGCTAATAATAATAACAAAGGACACTGTCGATCGTTGATCAGGTCTGCATTATTATGTTACGGCAAGAAGGCTTGTAAACCAGGGAAGCTTCTTGACTTGTGCGCTGGAGCCAATTGATGTCCAAATATGGAATCAGTTCAGAATGACAAGAAGTGTTGAGAACTTAGCCCACACAGGCTGTCCACATGCGTGTATTGCCAGTGATGATCGCTGTCTTTGACTGTTACCTTGGAGGAACCAAGAGCTGAGTGCTATGTAACCGAATTCAGAGTTTGGGGGGTCTACAGGATGTCATATGTCCATTTAACCCGTATGAAGAGAATCTGCATTCCCGGTAACCATGGCAAGTTCCACCTCAGACAGCATGACAGTGCACAGACCATTAGGCTACAGATGGGCATGGGCATGACATCTTGCTGCATGGATGCCTCAAGATTGGTGTGGGGTGCTGTTTACTGATGAATATTGGATCTGTTTGACCTCAGACAATGGCAGACGGTGGAGGGAACCCGGTAATATTGCATGCTACCAACACAGTGTCACACATATGCCAATGAAGTGGTGACACAGTGATGTTCTGTGGTGGCTTTACGTGGGGTCACTATGCACTTCTTGTTGTCACTCTGGGCACCCGCAATGCTCTACAGTACAGGAATAACACTCTGCAATCAACAGTGGAACCTTATCGCCAGTACTTTGGAGGGGATTTCATCTTAATGTACGATAACGCACGTACCTATCATGCAGTTGTCGTGAACACCTTCCTTCATCATGATGGAATCGCCAAACTTGAGTGACCTGCCTATTCCCCAGACATGAACCCCCATCGAACATGTCTGCGTTCGCCTGAAACTTGATTTTTCTGGACGTCGAGACCAATCACGTACTCTGTATAACTTTACGTCGAATCGCTTATCAAAAATGGGACAACCTGGATCAAGGCTGGCTTGATGATCTGATGGATGGGATGCCATGATGGATTGTAGCTTGTATCCAAGCAAGGAGATATTTATCTTTATTGATGTGTAAATTCCCCATGTGAAGCAGATTATGTTTTCTTGTACATATTTTTTAAATTTATGCCTCGGTGAGCTGAAATGATGGAAATGTATGTACTCTAATGAATCAGGGCCCAAGGTTTTTTGTTTTCCATGCCATACATAATACGCAGGTGATGCGAAACTTCTGTTGATGTGTGTATTTACTCCTGCGTTTAGATATGAACTAAAATGAAAAAAAAATTGACTAGGAAGTTTTAATAACTTGATCTTGGAAGTATTTCTTACCAGTGCATGAATGGTGAGAAATATAATGCAAGATTGGGATGTGTCTCATCAATGGACTTTCACTCAAGAGTTATCCTCTGTGCAGTTGATATAGTTACAAAATGTCTTTATTCCTCTGACTAATCAGATACCAACAAGAAAGTATATTGAAGCTCTGTGATAATAGGATATTCTAAAAGTTGGTCTAAGGAATGTAATTGTATGAATAAGGCATTGCTGGCTAAAGTGAAATAGATTAGCTACCAAGTGAAATGGATACATATTAAGGTTTGTGTAGCTGTAAACTTGTATTGAACCCCACCATTGGCAGTCCTAAATGTGATTTACAGTGGTTTCCCAAGCAAATTCCAGAATGGTAACATGGCTGCTACTTTCTTGGTCTTGGTATTTTCCTCTCCCAGCACTGATGAAAATCTATTTTACTGTGATATTATTATTATTGAATTTCCCATTACAAACCCTATTTTACAAGTAGTATATTAGGGTTATAGGTAGTGAGACTAAGTTAATACATGACAATTCTTCTTCCAATTTTGCCTGCATCCAGGAATACCATATTCTGTGAAGAAAGAGAGAGGACACCTTACAAAAAAATTCTATAATTTTCGAAAAGAGCCATTACACTACATACTTAGCATGTCATCTCTCTCTGTGCCCAAACATACTTCTCAGATGAACCAATTTGTTTTAACAGTTTTGGACAGCTCTTTAATGAAACTAATAATGGCGTGTAGCCTCCGGAGAGGCCTGGTGCAGGTCTTTTGATTTGACTCCCTTGGGCGACCTGCGCGTCGTGATGAGGATGAAATGATTATGAAGACGGCACATACACCCAGTTCCCGTGCCACGGTTAAAATTCCCGACCCTGCCGGGAATCAAACCCGGGACCCCTGTGACCAAAGGCCAGCACGCTAACCATTTAGCCATGGAGCCGGACGTGAATGAAACTGTTCGCATGTCATGTTTCTGAAGTTATACTGCACAGTTAATTTGCCCTTTACAGAATCAGACACCATTCTGTTCCTTTCTTTTGACCACTGACTTTGCATAAGATAAAAATATTCTCTCGATATTGGCATTATGCACAGGAACTGAATAGCAAAACTGCACTAGCTTTAACAGCTCAGGATGAATTGCAGCATAATTTCTTCGAAACTAAAATACCAGGCCCATTTTTCATGTGATAGCAATGAACAAAATTCAGAATTTGATTCCTTTTCGTTTTAACAGTATATTGCTGAAGATGGCAGAAATCATCAAATCACTTATTTTCATCAATATTTACCCCCTTTGACATAACATACTGCACATCAAGTCCTAATTTGTCCCGTGTTGTTGGGCCATTTAAATTCATAGCACCGAATACAGTGAATTCACTGTATTGCTCAACCTACATGTTTAAATAACTAAGACATTTAGTAGTATATCCTTTAATACGTATTTCAAGGCCCTTGCATGAGAAATATGGGTTCATGGATCTTGTCTCGGCGCTGGATCAAATACTTACAAAGGTCCTCTTCTATCAGGGTGAAGACCGTCCGCACATCGTCATAGGTACATGAAGTCTCTAACTACTTCCAAGCTGCAGAATAAAACAGGCTGCTCTTATTTAAATGGTTATTTTAACAAAGAAAATAGATTAAAGTATTGAAAATAAAAGGAAAGCTGGGGTAATACATTCTAAAGAATTCACAAAATGACAAGACCGAAATATTATTTAGATGAGTTTACAATAATTATGGCAGTTGGAAACTAACACGAAAGTAAAATTAGGTTGAATTTAAATTATACTAATTTGGATTAATTGAAAACATTGATTGGAACTAATTGGAAATGGTTACAAATGATAGTGATCCTAAATTGACCCTCTACATGAAACTAAATTGAAATTGTGTAAACGTTTTTGAAATACATTATTAATTAATTATAAAACATTCATAATTGATGGTAAAATTGTTTATAGTGAATGAAATTAATTTAATATATTAATTAACAGTACACTAAATTGAAACTGCAATAAACTCTTATCAAAACTTCACTAATTGATTACTGTATTACATATAATATTGATAGGAAATTGATGTTATGATGAATGACAAAATTAATTTATTTATTGATTAATTAATAATTAAAAGATAATTGTGTGCGAATAACAACCAGTAACAGTGAGGTGCATATTGAATTCATTATAAATGGTCATATCTGTATGAACATAGGCATTATTCTTTAAACTGTGCATTAGAATTGACACATTACTGTGACTTGAACTTAAGATCCTCGACTACTTAAATGATTACGTGCTCTCATAGCTCTAAATCTATTAAAATCATGACAAAAATATCTCTCATTCCATCCGTAATTACTTAAATGGCCATGTGTTAACAAACATCGGTCGGCAATTATTACAGCCTAAAAGTAGGTTCAGTCCTCAATTTTAACAATTGCTCGTGACATTGAAACGTTTATGAGGCCATTTGCCTTGCATCAAAACATTACTTAACTACCCTCATCATAAAAACCAGAACACTTTGAAAGACTAGAGATAGGAAGTTCATATTCACAGGACATGTGCATTAATATGTTCTGAATAAATGATTAGCACTTGAACCATGTCGGTCCTCAGGTTCAAGGTCCACATCGATATTTCGGCGCATAATCACCGACTGGTAAAATGTGACTGCGGCTCTCGTTGTCGCTATAAACCGAAGGTAATGGATCAGTGTGACTTGAGCAGACGTGCAGGCTGCCTCGCAGATGTATGCTAATCGTATGCGAGAACCGTACCGTCAAATGAGTGAGTTTGAAAGAGGGCGCATTATTGGCATGAGAGAACGTGATCCATCCATCCGGGAAATTGCTGCTCGTGTAGGACGAAGTGTGTCGGCAGTGCAATGGATGTGTACAGAATGGTTCACAGAAGGCCGTAGAACATGACGAGATGGGTCTGGTCGCACCATCTAGACCATCCCCCGAGAAGATCGACACCTCATCCGAATGGCATTGCAGGCCAGATCTGCGTCGTCCTCGGCTCTGGTGCAACAGTGTAACACGTCGTACACTATCAGGAGTGACTTCTCCGCCTACCTTTGACTAATGTGCATAAGCATGGTAGACTGCAATGGACCGGGCGAGTTGGCCGTGCTGTTAGGAGGGAGTATACACAAGATATGTGGAACAACCAATGGATCACCAGAAATAATGGCCGGCTAACAAGAGAGTTGTTCTTTCCAAATATCCAAGATAGATTACAAAGTAGGTTTTTGCAACATGAACATATTACAACTCAGTTTTTGATAGGACATGGAAAGTTTGGATCATACCTCAAGAGGTTTGCAATCAGTGTTCAGAAGCCCTACACTTGTACCTGTGAAATGCAACAAACTGTTCCTCATCTCTTATTTGAGTGTCCGATTTTTAACAGGAGTAGATATGAATTATTAATGCATTTAAACGTGTGTAATATAGAATACCAAGCACCTCTCACTATGGTATTTCAGAGAAGATGTTGTTATAAAGTGTTTGTTAAATTTCTCCATCTAATTTATAAGTCATCGCTATTTTAATTGAATTGTGGGGAAAGGAATGGCAGCGGATAATGTTTTCGGACGAATCCAAGTTCCGTTTGTTTGAAAATGATGGCCGCATTTTGGTTCGCCTAGACAAGGGGAGAGCCATCACATTGACTGCATTCGCACAGGACATACAGCGCCAACTCAAGGCCTTAATGCGTGGGGTGCTATTGGGTACAATCACAAATCACAGTTGGTGCGTGTCCAGGGCTCTATGACCGGTTTGACCTACGTGAATGACATCCTGCGACCCGTAGCCATACCCTTTCTGCACGACACCCCAGACGCCATATTTCAGCAGGACAATGCGCGACCACATTTTTCTGCACGAACACGTGCCTTTTTCTTGTCACAGGATATCAGACTGTTGCCCTAGCCCGCCCGATCACCGGTATTATCGCGAGTTGAAAATGTCTGGGATATGGTGAAACGACGGGTGCGGCGCTGTGACCCAGTGCTAACCACCAAAGATGAACTGTGGAACCAGATGAATGCAGCATGGATAGTAATACCCCAGGACGCTATTCGCACCTTGTAGGCGTCGATGCCATCACGGATGGAACAAGTTATCAGTATCCATGGAGGACCCAGTGCCTACGAAGCAACAGGACACATGCTGAACTGAGGTGACTGAAATGCTAATCGTTTCTGCAGAACCTACTAATGAACATATCCTGTGAATATGAACTTCCTATCTCTAGTCTTTCAAGGTGTTCTGTTTTTTCTGAACATAAGTGTATTTTCGGCCAACTGGACTGATACCTCACTATTACCATTAATTAATTAACCTCATCAAGTATTACTATTATCACAAATTAATTGATTGTCCTTGTTAATTCCATATAGATTTATAATTAAAATATAATGGAAATTTCAGACGTATGAAATACATTATACAGTGGGCGCACTATTTGTCCAGGGCTATTGTGTCGTAGTAATATTTATGTTTGAATATGCCTGTTGAAAATAATCTCATAATCAGCTGTCTATCCTAGCCCTAATTCTAACAAAACATAAATAAAATGTGGTCTTCGTGGATGAACTATATAAATATGATACAACGTTGATTCAGCGACACAACTTGGCAAGACAATAAAATAAAACAGTCACACTGCACAAAACCATTAAAAAACTAGAATCTTAAGGTAAGACTGCTTCACCCTCGATGACCTAGAAAGAAAATATGTGAAATCATACTCTTATACTAATTATAAAATCATCAGGTTCCACGTTATCATTTATTCTCATTTTAGCCCCAATTAAGAAATTCTATTGATTATTACTGCGTGGGATTTTACGGTCTAACGGGTGACATGCAAGTTTATATCCATTAAACATTTTATCTTTTGATAATTTTAAAGTGCACCCTGCGGACTAAATTGTTTCACCGAAGGTGGCCATGGACCAAAGACTTAGCGATGTGTTATTTCTGGCCCACGTCACAAAGTTATCTGATAATCTTGATATTATCCTTCATGCTCTCTCTAATTATGGGCACATTATAACACAAAAAATGACGTTAAACTTTACTTGACAGCAGAAGGGCAAAGTATGTCCTAAAACAATGGATGCTGTGTCAGCATTTTCCCTCGAAGTCATTGACCCCTAGTAGTGTACATATGTGGTTCTTGACCCCTAGTAGTGTACCTGTGTAGTTTCTTGCCCGGTTTCAATAACCTCTCGATGAGGTTAAGACGGAGAATAACGTTATAACCTTGCGTACGAGAACAAGCCTAACCTCACATACTCCATTGGAATGGCCTAATTGGTCAGGGAATTATCTGGGGTGCTTTTGACCCCTATGTGCGGTTATGACGTCACACCTATACGTACGAGGGCAATGCTAACCTCATTTTCGTGAAAATTTAATTTTTCCAGTGACAAAAGTGTTTGGAATTACTATCATACAAGCATTGAACCATGTTTCATAAGGTTTGTACTGGTTTGGGCTGCAGTAACTTTGAACTTGTTCAGGTATCGAAATATTTCTTCCGCTTTCCTCAAAACGAAACACTGTAAGTGAATTCCAATGTTGTAAAGTATTAGTGTACATATCACATAAGGTTTAACATCGACTTGTCAACATGAAGAAAATTAAAACGAAATACATAAAACAAAAATTATTATTCTTCTTCTACTACCGCTTTTCCCAGATCTGTGGACTCGTGAGTGCGAGCTGTGTCGCACATGTGGATTTATCCCTATTTTATGGCCGGTTGGCCTTCCTGATGCCAACCGTATATGGAACGATATACTCACCAGGCCTCGGATTTTAGAGAAAGTCCTATTTTGTTCTTGAAGAGAGAACTTACAATGAAGTGGTATTTATAATGTTGGAAACGGTGGTCCTGTAGGGCCTAAAATGCCTGAATTGACGTTAGAGCACATATTTGCCTGTATTTCTATAAATCCTATTTTTATCCTTAAATCGCATAAAATACTTTTAATATATACACCGAGAAAATAAACTATTTGCTGACTCGTTTTCAGTATCTTAAACAACATCTTAAAATTGGAAACTTAGAAACCACACTCCCCGGAATGCCTTGAGAACGTATTGCAGCGAACACTCCCGTAGTACGTCACAAGGCAGGAGACAGTATCCGTTGTCCTCCAGTCGGGGAAAAAAAAAAAAAAGAAACAAACTCCATTTCATTCTGTGACAGCATTGCGGTATTCCCGTTTGTTCAGTGTGTGAATTATGCCGAAAGTGTCAGGTTCCAATTTGTCTTTAATTGAAAAGTGATTACATTAGTTTCTCCATTTCACATCAGATGGTAACATATTCTGTGACGTTTGCAGCAAAGAGGTGAGTGAAACTGTTTTATATTTCCCACTAACGAGTTATAATCACTTTAGCAAAATAAACATGGTATTTTAATTTATGCCTTTTAAAATACGTAAAATTGAAGCTGCCTAAAAATATTCTATAACCTATTTGGGAGTCTATTTTAGGCAGATAACATTTTATAACCTAAAAATCCGAGGTCTAGTAATCACTATTGCATGTTTCTATGGTGATTGGAAGTGTAGTGTGTTGTTTGCATATGAAGAGAAAAGTGTTGAAACAATCACTAACACCCATTATCCGAGCCAGAAGAATGATTTAGACGCGATTAAAATTCCCAATTCCACCGGGTGTCGATTCCATAATCTCTGAACAAAAGGGCCCAGCGCTGACCATTCAGCTAAGGATTCGGACAAAACGAAATCATTGAGCTTCATTATTTCTATCAGTATTAACACTCAACATTCGTAGTAAAACGAAAAATCATTATTTAGTTTCATTACTTCATTACTTCTATCAATTTTAACATGCAACGTTTGTAGTTTAAATCTTGCCGCCTGATGTTTAAGGTCGGATCGCTAGGTGCGCCACTGTCAAAATGTCTCTCAATTTAGTACCGGCGAATACGGAAGTGTCCAGTATTGTCTATAGTGTATTTTCTTCTCCCTGCTCCCTGTCGTAAACCTTTCACTCGGTCAGTGGGTTACTTTTTGTACTGTTGACAATTGTACGCAGTCCATTTCAATATTTACGAAAGTATTCACCTCTCTCTACTTTCTGGTTACAAAGATTCTTCTTACAAACTTTTCTTTTCGCGATCTGCTAAGTTCTAAATATGTAGGTAATAGGAATAATATTTCGCACGTTCTCAACTATCAAAATTAAGGGGACCGGGCGAGTTGGCCATGCGGTTAGGGGCGCGCGGCTGTGAGCTTGCATCCGGGAGATAGTGGGTTCGAATCCCACTGTCGGTAGCCCTGGAGATGGTTTTCCGTGGTTTCCCATTTTCATACCAGGCAAATGCTGGGGCTGTACCTTAATTAAGGCCACGGCCGCTTCCTTCCAACTCGTAGGCCTTTCCTATCCCATCGTCGCCATAAGACCTATCTGTGTCGGTGCGACGTAAAGCCACTAGCAAAAAAACAAAACAAAAAAAAAGCAAGGAAATTGTATTTTTGTTACAACGGCACAAACTGATTCAAACCGAATCATGACCCGACCGGTTGAAAGTCTGATGAAAAGTGCATATGGAAACGACTCTCTCGTCAGTTTTGTCAAAAACAGAAGGCACACGTTTAACTTTGATGATTGTCACTACGCTACTCAGATTGTGCCACTCCACAAGGTTAATATTAAAGTATCCTGAGTTCACAGTTTTTCTTTACACGTTTTATACTTCATGAATGTCTGAACAGTCACTTAGATAATTAATACTATATGAAAACACTCAGTGACTGTCAAATAGATGCCAAGCGTCATTAAATTATACCTCTCGGCGTAGTAACACCAAGCCGATCGAAGAACCATACCATGTGATCGTCATTGTCTCTCAGAGCCGGTATTGCGTATTAGTAGATATTAATTAATCTGAATTACAAGTAGCAATCTTTAGAAGCCTGAACATTTTCTAAATTAGAGACACTCCGTACAAAATTTTCATCGCTACTATATAAACCAGTTGTCAGAAATAAATAGGCGCCTCTTAGTAAAATCAGACAGCTGAACAGCGATATCTCCCCATTGGCTGAAATTTCAAATTTTGGGATAGTTCATTTTTTCTGCAAGGGCAGGTCGTATGTTTTTCTCTCTTGCACATTATTGTCTTGTTTTGCGTAGGCCTACTGCGCGTTAAAATTTTGCCAGAGACCATACGGCTTCGTTCACCTTATCTAGCGCAGATGTGCTAGTCATGTACTGTACTCCTTCACTATCTCCCACTCGGTGGTCTTTTGCTTCCTATTGATAAGACAAATTATTCTGTGTGAACTACTGAGTTTTTGTTCAAATGCATGAATATAAAAGTTATTTCAATATGAATTTGCATCGGAGCCTAGGATTACGGGTGTAGTATAAAGTTCCTCAACTTGCTTACTGAACTTCTTGCACCCATCTTTATAACCTTCTTCCTCCATCTGAGACATCATCATCATCTTGACTCAATGGAACAAGTTTTGACCAGAAGTTTTTTTACATCTCCAAGTATTGACTGCATCTCTATCACAGATATTTTCTCTCTCTCTCTCTGCAATGCATCAACATTAACTTGAAACATTCCCATTAAAGACTGAATAAGTAACAAGTACATCTCACTAAAGTTATTTGCGAAACATTTGCAATCGCTTTAGGTTGCTGTGACTGAGATAAAAAGAAAAATCTTAAGAGCTGGGTACCGGTACATTTCAAGTACCTGTTCATTGCAGGAGAAATAGACAACCATGCCATCTCACAGTAATAGAATTCAATGTTTACAAAATGACAGAAGTCTTTAAGCGACTCAGTTCTTGCAGCGTATGTACCGAAATAATTGTAAATTTTCAGCACAATTGATTGTATATCAAATTCAAGGGCATCCATACCATGTTGAAGACAGTTATTTAGCACAAGCAGGGTATCCAATACCTCTTAATTTATCCCTCAGTTAAGGATTTCAGCTTTGAGTACGGTATACATTATTGTGATAAGATATAAGATAAGAAGATAATCCTTCAAATATCGTATTAAAAGTTATTACTGGAAAAGGGAATATCTGTTTTCTGTAAAATCGAACTTTTCGAGTGATGTTTTCACATACCTGTAGTTTGTTTAGTCTCATTTGGCTTGCTTTGAAAGTCTAAGAGCTTATACTGTATAGCCCCATTTTAAAAATCAAAGTAGGCTACTGAATCGGGATGGGAAATAACTTCACTGCTAGGTGATTGCTAGTGTCAGTAGCCACACTACAAAACAATATGCATTTTATTGTGTCCGAGACTGTTTGCACTGCATAAGGAGACAAGGCCGAATTCACAATAGTTTCTGATTTTGTGCGGGCACTTGAGATTTTCTTCGCAATTATAGAATCTGGGAATACTTACTTCATAAGAGCTGTAGTACAGTCTATGGCCTTATAGCTATTATGATGCTTCATACAGTAGAAAGCCAGTGTTCCTTCTGCTGCACGAACATCATCGCTGGCTTCTGGTTGTACGAAGAAACTCATTTTTAAGACAGTTTTTAACTTCTAACAGTATTTGTGTTTCGTAGTTTGAACATGAGTTTCCAAATCCTGCAATCCTTTGTTTGCGACTGAAACATACCTGAATTACAAACAGTGCACTCGGCGTCATATCCATTCCATCCATTTCCAAAATATCCAAACTTTTTCTTCATTTTGTCTGTAAATCTGCATTTACGTTTAGGCATGTTAACAAATACACTTCAGGACGAGCTATGAAAATGTAACAACACTGCAGGATTCAATCCGTAGTTCACAATAATTCCAAACAGCGACGAACGGTTACGAATTCACGTTATGCTAGTTCATGGCCGATTCGATATGCAACGTTCCACGTACTCTGTCTCAGCGTCGATTGAGTCAGCGGTGGCTAGTCAAAAATCGCAAAAAAGGATACCAGGTGATACGCTCGGTTGAGATTGATAGGCCATTACTATCAATTGAAACAGGTGTGCGACTTCGTGTCACTGGCAATATGGTCTACTCCATTCCATAGCAGGAAAATCCCGACAAGCAATCTGCAGATGGATAAAATAAAATCTCGTTTAACAAAGAAATAAGTAAGAGTACAGGATATCATTGGTGAAAAGTTCCATACCTACAATGGACAGTAAGAACGTTCAGTATTTAGAAAGAGAATTTTAGCGTATAAGAATGCTGTAATAAAAAACAAGGGAATCCCTTGGAACAACATTGTGTATAGGTGAGGAAAAACATACCACACTTCAATATCTACTTGCCTTCTGGTGGGCAGGATTCATTGTGGCAGACCAAGACCTTCAGTGGGCTGCATAGGTAACGAGTTTTGTTCCAGTTTTGATTTGTTATTTGTGTACAGTACGTATAATGCAGTTTATGTCTCAAGATCTTTGTACTCAGCGAGCAGAGTGCTGGCCATCTGAGCTCAAGATGGCGGGTTCGATCCCATCTCAGTCTGGTGGTATTTGAAGGTGCTCATATACCGTGCATCAGCCTTGTGTTACATAAAAGAACACCTGCAGGAAAAAATCCCAGCACCTCGGTATCTCCGAAAACTGTAAAAGTAGTTAATGGGACGTAAGAACAAACAACATTATTCTGTTACTCCTGTATTGTTTCTACTCATGAACAGAAAATTTGTTTGCTTTTCATCTTCTGTCTCAACTCACCTGAACTAGGCAGAAAAGTTGTTTGATCACTTACTTTTCAAATCCACCTGAATTGTGAATTTGAAAATTTTATTTTTCAAGGATTTCCCCCCACCCTCCCCCTCCTGTAAGACTAAATTTAAAAGATAAATTATAGTCGCATTTTTATAGTTTGTGTGTTCTATATTAAGTTACATAGTGCATAATTGAAATTTAGCATTTCATTATGTTTTGAGACTTTAATTGTGAAAATTAATAATTAATTCAGCTAACTTTTAATTTCAGGTCTGGCCCTGATTGAAATGGGCGAAGCAATGAAACAGATGGCAGATGTCAAGTATTCACTGGATGATAATATTAAACAGAACTTCTTGGAACCTTTACATCATTTACAAACAAAGGATCTAAAAGAAGTGATGGTAAGATGCCTGTTTAAAACTGTTAAGAAGAAAATAAAATACTAATTCAACACTTACATAGATTTTAAAAAGAAAAAGCAATTTTTCATAGCTTGAAGTCCGTTTTTGAAGGTTTGGTTAGAAACTGATTCCTTCTATGCTCCTTTGCCTGGGGCCTGTCTCCTTTTCCATGTGTGTTACAATGCATAATATAAGAGGTTTAAGAACTGAATTGTTGTCATGTTACATGTTCATTTTTGGTGACACATTCATTTGTGGTATTCTTTATAGGATTTTTCACTATAAATTAAACAATGGTACTGAGATCTACTTTCCCTGGGTTGTTGGTTATAGTTAATCCTGACCTTTTGCCCATTCTATGTTACAGTCTAATGCTGACTTAGTTTATGCCTTTGTTGAAATTTTCTTTACCTCAAAAAGGACTTACAATGCTAAAATATGGGTCTAAAGATGCAAAAAGGCAGCTTAAGATAGGGTTATACAATGTTTGGATCATAGGATATTCAGATCATGTGATATTCTGATAACTTGTGGTATTATGTATATGATAATTGTAGTTACTGAGGCTTGAAAAATGTGGCAAAACATAGGGTACCGGTAATAACCACTCAGGATTGTGGCTGGTGACATAGGTTAGAACAACATAGCTTTGTTTTTATTCTCTGTTCTCAGTTCATGTCCTTCTGTGATGAAGTTTGGACCCCTCTTGGATAAGTTATAAAAAATATCTTGGTATTATTAGAGTTTGTTCATTTGTGAATGTTACTCAGGACATAGATTTCTTTAAAAATTACAGTGTAATTCAGAAAGCCTTCTTCTTTGTTTCTGATAATAATGGAAATACTGTAGTTACCACTGATATGTATACTTAATGAGATGTCCACATACCAAAAATATTCATTTTAATTGAGGCTGCCAGATCCCTGAAAATTTGAAATGTTGCTTATAGATAATATTTCCTATCCTATGAATACTTTGGTTCCTGCAATGATGTTCAGGTCCTAAGCAGAAATACTTCATTTATAAACATTTTGTAGTTTCTCATTCTAGATTTTTCAAGCTGTCATTGCTGAAAGTGTTCTACAGTGTCCTAGGCCTGTATCATTGCTCTCGACTACTATGCAAACTGTTCTGGTTTTGAATTCTTTACAAAAGAAGTGTCCACAATATTAATTACACTTCTTAGTGCATGGTATGCACTTGCAAAAATTTCAGTGATGGACTCTTTGTCTTCTCCTTCTACTTGTTCTTTTTCTTCTTCTTACATATGTGGAATCCACTCTTCGAATCAATGAGCACCATTTTACGCAGTCATACGCAATGTTTGGTTCAAGCTGAGCGATCTTCATGTTGGTGCCTAGTGTGTCTTGCTATTTCTTTCATGAGAGGACTTGCCCTTCACAGTGAAGTTGTAGGCATTATAAGCGACTGTGGTAACAGTCACTCCTGTATTTTCTTCTAAATAGGAACAACTTCCATCCTGCTGCTGATTCATGTTGTAGGTCACTGTAACATGCAAATCTCAATGATGTGTAGAAGGTGCTTGAGACTTTTGTTGACTGACCAGCTCTCATCCCTGTTCAGCTCTACTGGTTGGACCACAGTGTAACACAGCTCTGATTTGAGGTGGATTGGCATACAGATATTATATGGTAGTCCTGCAGCTCCGTTCCATCTAAGCCATGTTGCACTCACTCTTGCATGCACTTCCTGACGAATACGAGAGTCACTCAGCATGCAGGATCCTAAATACAGTACTGTAATCAGGTAGTTTTCACGAGGTCTTAACCATTGACTTTGATGGTGAATGTGCTCAGGTTAGTTCCCAGATATTCGATCACCGAGCTCAATAGCTGCAGTCGCTTAAGTGCGGCCAGTATCCAGTAATCAGGAGATCGTGGGTTCGAGCCCCACTGTTGGCAGCCCTGAAGATGGTTTTCTGTGGTTTCCCATTTTCACACCAGGCAAATGCCAGGGCTGTACCTTAATTAAGGCCATGGCCGCATCCTTCCACTTCCTAGGCATTTCCCATCCCATAAGACCTATCTGTGTCGGTGCGAAGTAAAGCAAATAGCAAAAAAAAAAAAAAAAAAAAAGAAAAAAAAATTCAATCTGTGATAATTAGACATAGGTCAGTTAACTTAAGCAGTTGCTCTGTATTTGAACGCAGCCCTGCAGTTCTTTGGTAGTGCCTGTAGGTAGGATGTCGTCAGCGTACAGTAAGGACCATCTAATCTCTTGATATAGATCATTTACCTTCAGTTTAAAGCAGGCATTCTTACATACACATGATCTCATTTGCTATGATCAGATGGTGATTGAATCTCCCTGGGAATCTGAAAATTGCTAATCCCTTAAAATAT
This sequence comes from Anabrus simplex, assembly GCF_040414725.1. NCBI lineage: Eukaryota > Metazoa > Arthropoda > Insecta > Orthoptera > Tettigoniidae > Anabrus > Anabrus simplex. The sequence continues at coordinate 952,634,909 of NC_090265.1, read as the reverse complement.
GAAATATAATACCTCACACTTTAGGAGCTTTGTATAGTTGAAGTGAACTTATTTTAATCCCCTATCATCTATCCTAATTCTGTAATTTTTGTCTTCCTTGTGACATGTGGCTGAGGATCATCTGAAATTAGCAATACAAAATGTGTGACACAATGTTACTTGACAGCCGTTGATGGACGACCACAAAGGAATCATCATCATCATCATCATTTCTTCGCTCCAGCAAGCCAGGTGCGGTTATGTACGAGCCTCCTCCAGTTTGTTCTATCCATCCACAGATGCTGCTCATATATGCGACACCAGTTCGCATCTCTAATTTGAAGGTCCTTCATTATCTGTTTCCCAAACATCACGAGGTCTTCCTCTTGGTCTCTTCCCAGGAACATTGTGGTCAAAGTATGTTCGAGGAGTCCTGTGAGGGTTCATTCTTTTCATGTTACCATACCAGTGCAATCTCTTCACTTCTAGAGTCTCCAGCAAGCTTCTTTCCAATCCAAGCTGTTGTTGGTTATCCACATTCCTTATTTTATCCATTTTTGTTTTTTGTAGACAAGAACGGAGAAACTTCATTTCTGTTGCCTGAAGACGACTCTTTGTTGGTCCAGTAAGTGTTGCTGCTTCCAGGCCATACGTCAGTATAGGTACTAGATATCTTTTGTACAAGCTGATCTTGGAAACTAACGGAAATGTTTCATCCCAAAGTACAGTGAAACTCGGAATGCGAGTAACTTGGTCTACGAGTGTTTTGCAAGACAAGCAAACATTTCAAATAAATTATAACTTGATAAGCGAGCGAGGTTCTGCAATACGAGCATCATGTGTGCCTAGGTTTTCCCCTCCCCTGTGCCTTTGTTGAATGGATGAACGAGGTCTTTGGTCCTGTGGTGAAGAAATAAATTTCAGAAAATAATCTGCTGCTCAAAGTCTTGCTGATTATGGACAATGCTCCTGCTCATCCTACAGGCCTTAACTGGAATTCAAGTTCGTTAAGGTTAAGTTCCTTCCTCCCAACACTACTCCACTGCTCCAGCCTATGAATCAGCAAGTCATTTCGAACTTCAAAAAGCTATACACGAAAGCACTATTTCAGCGATGCTTCAAAGTGACTGAAGGAACAAACCTTACCCTCCGAGAGTTTGGGAGAAATCATTTCCTCACCGTGAACTGCCTGAAGATCATCAATAAAGCCTGGGATGGAGTCACCAAGAGAACTCTCACTTCCCCTTGTGAAAAGCTGTGGCCTGACTGTGTTCTTGGACGTGACTTTGAGGGGATTGTTGGTGAAAATGAGTCGCCGATTGTCGATGTAATTGTGTCCTTAGGGAAGACTATGGGGTTGGAGGTGAATGACATGGACATTCGAGAGCTGGTGGAAGAACATAGCCAGGAACTGTCCACCAACGAACTGATGGATGTGCATCACGAATAACAGGAGGAGGTTATGGAGGAGATCTCGCACGGGGAAGAGGAGGAGGAAAAGTCAGTGGAATCTCTCACTTCAACTGAGATTCGGGAGAAGTGCAAAATGTGGGAAAGGGTGCAAAATTTTGTAGAAAAGCACCACCCGAGTAAGGCAGTAGCAGTACGAGTGATGAATCAGTTCAATGACAATGCAATGTCACATTTTCATGAAATCATCAAAAAGAGAAATAAGCAACAGTCATTGGACAGGTTCCTCGTTAAAGTTGCACGAAAAGGAAACAATCCCAGTGAGCCAACGGATAGCAGTGATTCCGTTCGTGAAATTCGTGCTTCACCGTAACACTTCTCATGTAATTTCTCGTCTCCCTCACACCAACAATGATTCTATTGTAAGGTAAAGTTCACTTTAATTTGTTTTACGTCATATATTTTGTTTTAGAAATGGTATGCGAATAAATATTTTTGTTGTGGACGAATCATCCGCGTTTTAACTGTTTCTTATGGGAAAATTTGCTTTGATATACGAGCGCTTTGGATTACAAGCATGTTGCCGGAACGAATTATGCTCGCAGTCCAAGGTTCCACTGTATTTGACGTACAGCGTGACAGAATTTGGAAGCTTTCTGTATTCTGTTACTAATCTCTTGATGTATGGTATTGTCTGATGACAGAACACTACCTAAATACTGGAAGTTGTCTACAATATCCATCTCCTCATCTCCAATTCTTAGATGAACAGTTGAAGAGTTTCTACTTATCACCAAGCCAACTGTCTTCATTTTGCTGATTTTGAGACCAAAGGTTGTAAAAGCTTCATGCCAGAGATCTAGTCAAGTTTGTACTTCCGCTTTTGTCTCACCCCATACCATTACATCATCAGCAAAAACCAGAGCATTAGTTGTTGGATCCTTTCTCTTAACCGCTTTTAAAACTTCATCCATTATGATTATGAAGAGAACTGCTGAAAGACAACTTCTTTACTGGACTCCACTCTTCGTTTCAAACCAACCTGACCTTCCATCCTGGACCTGGACACAACACTTGGTTTCATCATATAATCGTTGTACTCGTGCTCTGATGTCATCGGGCACTTTCTTATGTGTCAAACATTCCCATATATGCCTGCGTGGTACATGGTCATATGCTTTCTCGATGTCCAGAAAAACAGTTATAAGTGTTTTACCTTTCTCCCAGTACTTCTCATAGAGCATTCTGGTGGCAAAAATGAGGTCTTTAGTTGATCTATGAGATCTAAATCCATATTATTCCTCCTCAAGTGTAGGTTCAACATATTTTCTAATCCTGCTCTCAAGGATGGATTCATAGATTTTGAGGCCATGTGACAGCAGAGTTATACCTCTGTAGTTGATACATTTCTTTCTATCACCTTTTCTTCAACAATGGGATGGTGACTCCTTGCTTCCAGTCATTGGGTATTACATTCTCTTTCCAGATTCTATTTAGTACCCTGTACATCCACTGTTGTCCTACCTCTCCTAGTGCTTTGATCATCTCTCAAAACTTAATTCATCTGATCCATTTGTTGTGTTGTTTTTCAGCTTAGATACTGCTGTCTCTACTTCCAACCATGTCAGATTAGTGGTATTTGTGCTGCCAAAATCATAAGGTTCGTCGTCTAATGGGGTGACATTTTCATAACAGTTCAGCAAAGTTTCAAAATGCCTTTGGAACTCCTGTAATATTTTGGTCTTATCCATAGTCACCTCACCATTAGGAAGTTCTACAGATTAGATAGATTCATTTTGAGTTCTATTCTTAACAATACTGTATAACAGTTTTTTATTTCCATCCTGCATTATTTTGATAGCCAGATCTTCCTTGCATTTTTGCTTTTCAGCTACAACCAACTGTTTGACGTGTAATTTTTTCTTTCTGTAAAGTGACAGCTTCTCCTCTATTTCATGTTGATCTTCCCGCGTTCTTGCTTGATATAAGGATCTTCTTGCACAGTTTCTGTCGTTGATAGCCTTTTTAATATCATCATTCCACCAGGCAGTTTCTTAAGGTTTTCTTATTTGACTCTGTCGTCCGCATACTTTTTCTGCTGTACCAACCACAACCTTTTTTACAGTATCCCATTCTTCTTCTACCAATTTCAGTTCTTCTCTTGGCAACAACCTGCGGATACCTTCCCTGAATTCTTCCTTTACACTTGGCTCGTTTAGTCGCCAAGTTTTTATTTTTGGGACTCTTTTGTTACAGACTTTGGGAGGTCTTCCCGAAGGGAAATTTGACACCATTTTTATATTTTCCATTTGACTCTTATAATTACCTTAGAGGTTTTCTTTTGTAATGTTGATCCTCCTTATGTTACCCAAATCAATAAATCCTTCTATTTAAGATAATTTGTATTAGAGCAGCAATGAAATTATATATAACGGTAGTGTATGTAGGGTGTTTGTCATGTTTTGTTCTGTATTGTTGTTAGATACACTGACTGACAGAGCAAATGCACCACCAAGGAGGAGTGGTTCGAAAGGGATGAAAGTTGGGGAAAAAACAGAGTCGGCACGGAAGAATAATTGATATTTATTTCAAACCGATATGCAGGTTACACAATGCGCACGGCATCGACTCAGTAGGATGTAGGACCACCGCGAGCGGCGATGCACACAGAAACACGTCGAGGTACAGAGTCAATAAGAGTGCGGATGGTGTCCTGAGGGATGGTTCTCCATTCTCTGTCAACCATTTGCCACAGTTGGTCGTCCGTACGAGGCTGGGGCAGAATTTGCAAACGGCGTCCAATGAGATCCCACACGTGTTCGATTGGTGAGAGATCCGGAGAGTACGCTGGCCACGGAAGCATCTGTACACCTCGTAGAGCCTGTTGGGAGATGCGAGCAGTGTGTGGGCGGGCATTATCCTGCTGAAACAGAGCATTGGGCAGCCCCTGAAGGTACGGGAGTGCCACCGGCCGCAGCACATGCTGCACGTAGCGGTGGGCATTTAACGTGCCTTGAATACGCACTAGAGGTGACGTGGAATCATACGCAATAGCGCCCCAAACCATGATGCCGCGTTGTCTAGCGGTAGGGCGCTCCACAGTTACTGCCGGATTTGACCTTTCTCCACGCCGACGCCACACTCGTCTGCGGTGACTATCACTGACAGAACAGAAGCGTGACTCATCGGAGAACACGACGTTCCGCCATTCCCTCATCCAAGTCGCTCTAGCCCGGCACCATGCCAGGCGTGCACGTCTATGCCGTGGAGTCAATGGTAGTCTTCTGAGCGGAAGCCGGGAGTGCAGGCCTCCTTCAACCAATCGACGGGAAATTGTTCTGGTCGATATTGGAACAGCCAGGGTGTCTTGCACATGCTGAAGAATGGCGGTTGACGTGGCGTGCGGGGCTGCCACCGCTTGGCGGCGGATGCGCCGATCCTCGCGTGCTGACGTCACTCGGGCTGCGCCTGGACCCCTCGCACGTGCCACATGTCCCTGCGCCAACCATCTTCGCCACAGGCGCTGCACCGTGGACACATCCCTATGGGTATCGGCTGCGATTTGACGAAGCGAACAACCTGCCCTTCTCAGCCCGATCACCATACCCCTCGTAAAGTCGTCTGTCTGCTGGAAATGCCTCCGTTGACGGCGGCCTGGCATTCTTAGCTATACACGTGTCCTGTGGCACACGACAACACGTTCTACAATGACTGTCGGCTGAGAAATCACGGTACGAAGTGGGCCATTCGCCAACGCCATGTCCCATTTATCGTTCGCTACGTGCGCAGCACAGCGGTGCATTTCACATCATGAGCATACCTCAGTGACGTCAGTCTACCCTGCAATTGGCATAAAGTTCTGACCACTCCTTCTTGGTGTTGCATTTGCTCTGTCAGTCAGTGTATTTTGGGTTCGGGGTAAATAAGGTAATATTAAGTTAGATAAATAGGCCACTGATGCTCCGCAAGCATACGGCAGGAAGGTGGGTTGAATCAACAGAGGGTCTTAGATAACTACAGTGATCTGCGCATGTTAGTGAGGCAGGTCAGGGTAAGAAACATTCAGCCTTGTCGAGAATCAATAAGAAGCGGGGCTCCCCACTACTGGAGATCCGTGTGGGAAGCATACGATAGTTCCCCTTGTTCACCATTGGTTGCTGTGAGGGAAGAGTAAGGGGGCTGCGAGCGTCTCTTCACCTAACAACAGGGGATCCGTTGGGAGGTGGGTGGCTGAGCCTTTCCTGCAAAAGAAATATGATTCAAGGCCGGGGTGATACGAGCATTGTTCTAGGTCTTGGCTTCCGAGACTAGAGTTGGATGACCAGGCACGCTGATTTAACTCAGGCTTGACATATTATATTTGTTCGTGGCGTCAACCTCTAGATATCTTTTGTCACTTGCACCATATGATATGAGCCTGCGTGTAATTGGAATTGCGGAAGTGTAGCGTGTTGAATGTGAGGAAAGGAATGCTAAGGACGACACAAACACCCAGGCCAGGAATATTAATCATTTACAATTAAAAACCCCGACCCATCCGTGAATCGAACCCGGGGCCGCCGGGTGATAAGCAGACGAGTTGCCCCCTACATCGCGGGGCCAGACAGGCTTGACATTTATATACCTTTTTATATTTCTTTGTTTTGTTATATATTTCTTGTGTTACAATCTAGGAGAAATCTGGAGAGCTATAGAAGAAATAAAGGTATACTGTATTACTGTTTAAGACAAGCTTTATTTCAGATAGTAAATTTATATTTCAATATGATTTTAACTCGATGAAGCCTGGAGTATGATCAGAAAACAATTAAAGTTAAAACAGTATGAATGTAGAATTTGTTTAGCTGTTTATTTTGCTATTTACAATTTCTCATTTGTAGAGATAGTTTACTATTGTGTGTATTGAGAGGGTCAACAAACACAGTGTTCTTTGGTGATATCCAGGGCCAGAAATTTTTGTGTTAATTTTTCAAAACTTTCATTTAAAAAAATATGTATATATGTGTGTTTATGCTTAAAAATATGGCAGTAATTTCATGAAGATTTCATTATTATTTTTAATGCCATACACTAATAGGCTACATAGTGTTACTAAATCAATGAGTGATTTTATACAAGGCATAATACGTTATTTGCAACATTTATTTGAAAATAAAGCTTAAAAATAGGAGATAAATTGTACATTCTGAAAATCAGCCTTACTCAGTTATATTTATATGTTAGAACAAGTGGAGTGTAAAACAAAGTTGTGTACAAAACAATCAGTCTCTCAGTTTTCATTTATCAAAAATCAACATACAACAAGTGACAGGATTTTGCTCTTTCAGACTTCTTCTCACATCTGACACTACATTTTACTGGGAAAAAAACTCCATACACTAGCTGAGTTTGAAAGAGGTGACCACAATGACTTCTTATATTTATCAATAAATTCTTGAAATGCATCACCTCTTGCTTTTAATGCTTCCAGTATATTAATTCATTGAAAGATTTATCATTGAATAGACACTTGCAGTGGCGGCCGGTCAGTACGTGCTACCGGGCTCTAGCACGTAGCTTGGAACTGTAAGGAATATTATTTATGTACAGTACAATTATCCTGGTGCCTTTTCGTTGTTTTGAGTACGATATGAATTTGTGTTTTGTGAAAATCAGGACGAGATCTGTCGAACACCTAGCGCCGTTCTCCCGGGGAAGAAGGCTCGTGCTCATGTGAAGTGAGCCCTTGCCTGTAGCCTGAAGGAAGCAATACACAGGCGCAGCCAAGCTTGTAACACTCCCCCTAGCCGGCGGAGTATACCGTAAACCGGGATCAACTTTCACTGATCCCGTTTATAGTTACTTCCTCTCCCGCAAGGGGGTAGAATTACTCGATGTCTCCCGCTACCCGGAGCGCAGCGAGGGATCCAGTCGGCCGTGCTTATGTTGAACGTGGTAAGCGAATCTGCCACTAGAGAGTAGCATCGTCTGGGTTCGAAAGTAAAGCGTAAGTGGAGGCAATCTATCTCACACATGCTTATTAAAATATCCATCTTCCTTTTGTGTCAAAAATAAGGAGTCAAAGAATTTTTGACTGACCCTAAATGTTATCCGCATTACAATGTAATTTACTCTGGTGAAATGAAATAGCGTATGGCTTTTAGTGCCGGAAGTATCCGAGGACATGTTCGACTCGCCAGATGCAGATCTTTTGATTTGACTCCCGTAGGCCACCTGCGAGTCGTGATGAGGATGAAATGATGATGACGACAACACGTACACCCAATGATGGTTAAAATTCCAGACCCTGGCGGGAATCGAACCCGGGATCCCTGTGACCAAAGACCAGCGCGCTAACCATTTAGCCATGGAGCCGAACATTTACTCTGGTAATAGGGGAGGTCTCAATGAATCAGTTGGCAGCTCTTTCAGTTGCTTTGTGCGGTTTTTAATCTCGCGGTTATATTACTGGTGCGTGTTTTTTCTGTCATTGTGTTAGTGCTAAAGTTTATACGAAGATTTATCAAATTATTTATCCACTGCAGTGTATATAAAGTGAAATTAAATTAGTGTTCTTAGTGGGGATCTATATTCCCACGATTCTATTTGCACTGATGTAAGTTGCGCCATTAGGTTAGTAAAAATAATATTTCTCCAATGAATTATTTATCTCGTAGACAGTTGTCGAAGAATTCATCTGCTTCCAAATTAATGTTGTTTTTGTTTTTTCTGAGTTATAAATTGTGAGAAAAGTTGTATTAGTAGTAGTGGTGGTAGTAGTAGTAGTAGTAGTAGTAGTAGTAGTAGTAGTAGTAGTAGTAGTAGTAGTAGTATGATTACCAAGTTTGAAGTATGCGTTGTTCATCATGGCAATATGCAGATTTAAAACAGCGTATTTAGCTTGTTTTTTGTAGCACGTAGGACGATTTTTTCACGAGCCGCCACTGGACACTTGGATAATTTGCATAATTCTACCTAACCTAAAAGAAAATCACATTGTTTACCAACATTTAGAAACTGGTAATTTACTGAACGTTGCTTTAAGTCTATCGAAATTATTTCCCCCCACCTTGGAAAGCAATTTTGTTGCTTCAAAGATATAATCTAATGCTTGAAATATTTCAGTATTATGTTCATCAGTTAACAGCATAGATTCTAGATTTGTTTTGGTGTTAATTCAGCACATATTTATAGTGAATTCTAGACTGGAGCTCGATTCTTGGAATCAACATCTTCAATTAACGTATTAATTTTATCATCAAGTTGGCCACACTATGTTCGTTCACATTTACTTTTTAGAGATTCCGTTTTTATTAATAAGTGTGCTGCAATTTTTTACATGTCTGAAATTATAATATAAGTTTTGTAATCAAGTTGCAATTGAAAGCAGTGAAGGAAGCCTAGATTTTCAGAATTTTGCATTTGTATAGATTACAAACACCGGCCACGCGGTGTAGGGGTAGCGTGCCTGCCTCTTACCTGGAGGCCCCAGGTCGATTCCCGGCCAGGTCAGGGATTTTTACCTGCATCTGTGGGCTGGTTCGAGGTCCACTCAGCCTATGTGATTACAATTGAGGAGCTATCTGATGGTGAGGTGGCAGTCCCGGTCTAGAAAACGAAGAATAACGGCCGAAAGTATCCGTCATGCTGACTACACGACACCTCGTAATCTGCAGGCCTTCGGGCTGAGCAGTGGTCACTTGGTAGGCCATGTTCCTTCAGGGCTGTTGCACCATGGGGTTTGGTTTTAGAAATTACAAAAATATTCCTGAAGTAATAGTGAAATGTACTGAATGAACAATTCTACAACTGCTACAAAGTATTCAAAAGGATATTCCATGGGATTAAATCAACTTGACCATCTAGTTATAATAGGAATAGGAAACAATTTTGGTGTGAGATCTGCAACAAATCTTTTCTAATGATTTGAATTTCCTAGTATTTCTAGAATCACATTTGAGACCTTTAACAACATCATTAAGATCTTCCAGATTTTTCTGCCATTTCCTCCTCAGAGATTAAATTTATGACACCAGCATGTGAAACCAATCAAATGATCTCCTATTAGTACTTTTAGAGTGTTAACACTTTTCTAACATCTATGCAGCACTTTCTGTACAAATTGCTTTTACATTTGAATAATTAATATTAAAAACTTTTTTTCCCACTGCTTGGCTTGTTGTGATCGCGATCGCATTTGGTGCTTCTTGAAATGAACATGAACAGAGATAAAAGTTTCTGAACTGATTTCCCTTCTATAGTTCCAATAAGGACTACAAGTACACAGTTGCCATTAGCACTGATAATTTCATCACAAAATATTATGACCGGTTTGTCTGCAAGATCTTCAGTAATATTGGCCCTAATTTCTGCAGTGCATTTGGTACCCATTCTTGCCTCATCCAGCTTACAGTGAAAAGGTATCCAGACCTTTGTACATACTTTCTCATCCATGCCCTCACTGCAGGAGGGTGCACTTTTCCTAGGGGAATGTCTGTCTGTTAGGTCATCAGCCCAGAGGCTGGTTGGATCCTCAAATAGCACCACCAAAGGTTATGCGGTTATAAGGAAACCCCAAAAACCAACGGCAGCACCAAAATGAGGCATACTAGGGGAGATGAGGAGTGAGGTAGTTTGCCATTGCTTTCCTCACTGGGTCAGAAAGTACTATTGCAGCACGACTGACCCTATGAGCAGCACCTTTCATAACACTCAGATGCACTAGTCATGCTCTGAATGTCATTACTCAGCACTATCCATACCCCAGCAACTTCCATACTGTCACAGCCATGGATGTTGACTGGGACTTCGGTGGAAGCTACACTTTACTCTGGTCTGTGCCAAGAGATGGATGCAGAAGTACTGTATCCATCAAGAAATGACAGCAGGCAGTCCTAGGGGAATATTTACTTAATAATTGTTTTATTATTTCCATCCTGCATTTCCTTTGAATTAAATTTAATCTTGCCTTTATTACACAGCAGAGTATACAAATTACAAAATGAAGCTCACTTTTAGAAACATTTTTGTTGTGTCTGTTACAAACTTGTATTTTTCTTCCTTCCTTCCTTCCTTCCTTCCTTCCTTCCTTCCTTCCTTCCTTCCTTCCTTCCTTCATTTTTTTTTTTCTATGTTTGAAGACTTTCTTCAGTATTCACTGTTGCTTTGGAGCAGAATCCTGTGCACTCATTAGTTGAATGCTATTTAAATGCCCTTTACTTTGAGTGTGTTTTTCACATGAATCACACCTTTCCACTCAACTCTTGCATTCCATTGTTTACACAGTAATATATTAGTACCACATGCCATGGAATCGTGTTTCTTGAATTCATTAGCCCAAGACGTGACACTCACTTCATGATTTCTCCCCATCTTGGTCAGAAAGATGGGAACAAACTGTTAGTGATATTTCGACAATCATGTATGCCTACCTGAAGGTTTGAAAGAGGTAACCACAAAAACTGCCTACATTTGTCAACAATTTCTTGAAACACATCACCTTTTCCTTTTAATGCTTCCAGTATGTCAGTTAAATTGGGCTCAGATTGGTGTCTTCTTGGAAATGTTATTTAATCTCTTTCTTTAAAATTGTACTTTTATCTCACCTCATCAATTGTGTTAACATTGGAAGGCTGGACGGTTGCCCTTGGGTCACTGTACCTGCGAATTAGGAAACTGGATAACCACAGTGGTGATGAAAGATTTTATATATATTGTCGACATTTATGGTTCTGGGGATGAAGGGTAAACGCCAAGAAAATAACAGTTCATTCAGTCATACCTTCTAATACTCTTGCAGCTAATAATAGTTTGAAAATCAATGTTGTTGAATAAACAGAATGTTTCAAGGGATCATGGAAACCCAGTCATCAATGATCCTTGCTGGTCATAAAAGAGAGTAATGGACTTTCAGATTGATATACAGCCAGAATCTTCAAAATAAATTTTAACAAAATTGAAAACATTCAGAAATGATAGTGGATTTGTTTTCCTCAATCTTAAAACTAATATGGTATATAAAATGAGCAGTACACCCATTCGTTGACTATTCGTTGCTGTTCTTCCTCATTGAGCTTTCCTTTATTCTGAACTACCATGAAGCAATGGAGGATAAAATTCTCATTTATTCAGTCTGGTACACTTTTCCTTTCAGCAACTATCAGTATAAGAGCTTTTCTTTATGCTTTCATGCTATAGCCAAGCATCACTCAGTTCAAGTATGGTTTATGAATTGTACTGTATGTTATGGTGTATATCTTCATTGATACATTTCTGTAGTTTAGTGTGCTAACTTTTATTCTCAAGTACAATTGAAGTAACCCATGTAGTAAAATTTTCTGTAGAATATCAGTGATATTATACAAGCATGTAATTATCTATTTGAAACTGAAGTTTTGCCATTTGTTTCTTCCAGCACCATCGAAAGAAATTGCAAGGCCGTAGACTTGACTTTGATTGTAAACGGAGGAGGCAAGCTAAAGGTATGGTCCAGTAAAGTGTTTTCTCTTGGTTTGTTGTACATTATTTCAAGTGTAGTAATCATGACTTTTTGAGTTTGAAACAAGTCTAGCATAAGGGAAAATCTGAATTCTGCTTTCAAAAGGTATGAAGATGAATTTATTCTCTGAACAGCATGATATTCTAGCATGCATTGTGCTCTTGTTAGCTCAACAAGGGTGTCAGATAGGAAATGCAAGAAGTATCTGTGAACTTGTTGTGTTTCGTATATAGGAACGTGACATGCATGGGCAAAAAATGAACTGAGAAATTATGTTCAAGGCTGTAATTTTATTGCTCTTTGGCTCAGTCATTGTTTAATTGATTGTTCATTTTAATCAAAGTACTTCTGCAGCTGAATAAGTACAGAAATTTAAAAGTAAAGAAAAACTGAATCCACTTAGATGGGCTAAGAGACAAGCTTATTCAGAGTAGACTGAACATTTTGATAATCGAGTAAGTTCTAGTGATATATGGTGTGGGTTCCTATAGTCGTGCCTTAGTTCGTGATCCATAGGCAATGGCTGAGTGGCCTAGTAAGTGGTCCGAAAAATGAAGACACCAGTTGTTATGGAATAGAAGTGGACCCTCATTTGTTGCCCTCGCTTGTGGTGTGGTATCTAGGACTACTCAATCCATTAGTGGTCTGTAAACTGTTACAGTAAAAAATTCTCATTGGGGCTATGTGTGAATAAGACCAGCACACTGCTTCACAGAAGTTTAACATTCAAGTTCAGAACGTTCTTAGCAAGCCTTGGACCAGTAGAAATGACAGTCTCTGTTTGGAAACAGCATGGCAAATGAAATGGAACTTGATGGAGTGCTATCATTATCAGTGGGACATCTATAAGAAAGAAAGTAGCATAGGAGGTTTATGAGGAGTCTTTTACATGTATTGAAAGGAGAAGGGCAGAGTGTAGAGTAGGACTGTTCGTTGGGAATCCATTGCACAGAATATCACTTACATGAATGTTTGGCTAGATTAGGTGGTTATAGGAATTAGAACCAACATTATTTCAGTGTATTCACTATCTGAAGGAGCAGATGAGAAATAAGTAGATATGTTTTATGAAGCAGTGATGTAGTAGTAAGGAAAGTGTAGTGTTAAGGGGTAATTTCAGTGTGAAGATTGGAAATAGAACTGAAGGGTATGGAAAGATAATAGGTAAGTGTGGGGGAGATATGGAGACTAATAGGAATGAGAAGCATTCACTGAACATCTGTGCTAGTTAGATATTAGTAGTGGCTAATTCATTTTTTAAGCACAGCAGAGGGTAGGGTGTAAAGATCCATAATATCATAATTAATTTTGATTTCAGGAGATCTTTTGGGAATTCATGAGTGCTGGACTGAGTGGTTCAGATGGTTGAGGCGCTGGCTTTCTGACCACAACTTGGCAGGTTCGATCCTGACTCAGTCCGGTGGTATTTGAAGGTGCTCATATACGTCAGCCTCATGTCGGTAGATTTACTGGCACGTTAAAGAACTCCTGCAGGACTAAATTTTGGCACCTCAGCGTCTCCAAAAAACCATAAATTAGTTAATGGGACATAAAGCCAACAGTATTATTATTTATTAAATTTATTCTGGGGATTTTTCATTGATCTGTAATCAGTTAATTACTCGTATGCCAAGAATAGTGAAAGTGAAGTCTCTACAGATAGATAAGGGATGAAGATATTCAGGATAAAGCAATTAGACAGAAGTAGATGGATACAATTAGTCAAAAATTCCAAAGAATTTTCAGCAAGTATGTAGGTTCAATTGTGTGTTCCAGAAATATGTAACTTAATAAATATATGTTATCACTTTCTTGAACCAGCTACATAAATTTGTATTCAACCTTCCTCCATCCACTTCATCCATAAGTTTATTTGGGTCCTTCAGGTTGAAAGATTTCATTACGGTATTAGGTTTACTTTTCCAGATAATCATATTCCGCTGGTTTGACACCCTTGTAGCATGCATTTCTATGGTTATTTTGATACGATCTTGCACATTAGTGGCAGACATTAGAATTGTTGACATAGTATGTAGTAGTACAAGTAGATTTGCTGTTATTGTACTAAATGGTAGGAGGTCGGTGTCCTTTAGTGTTACAAACTTTTAATACTGCCCCCCAAATATGATGTAAGAATTTGAAAGTGAAGCTTTCATTTTATTTTCAAGTTATTATTATTAATATTACCCAAGAAATATTTTATGATGGACTGTTCAGAGTATTTTATCATATTCATCTTTTGAGACATTCAGTGGTGAAGGGATTTTTGATAATATGTAATGCAAGTTAATAATGTTGTTGTATTCATGATAAATTATAATGTATAATGAATTAATACTCTATGGTAATTTTAAAACTAAAGATAATTCATATTATGAAGGCAAATTGTCCAAATTTTATTTGAATGTTATAAATTGTTATATTTTAATGAAGTCTGTACCTGAGCTAATTCCTGAATTACATTTTAAAATTTGTTTTAGTGAAAAATATTTGTGTGAAATTTATAAATTTCATGATTATGCTCCAATTTTAGTTGTTTTTGAAGCTGCTTGCCTCAGTTGGTAGACTTTTTTTGTTATCTTTCCATCCATCAATCATATGGATGTCACTGCATGATTCAATATGTCTGTGAAACACGTGTTTGTTGGCAACCATGAGAAACGAGACATACTCAGAGATTACTTGTTTTTGGCTTAGATATTAAACCCTCCAGTACTTCTGAGTGTAATAACTTTTCATTATATTTATTTTTCATCAGATTTGGGAAGTAATTGAGTAAAAGTAATAAAATTAGTTGTAACAGATACATTTTTAGTAATTTTTACATATCCAGTCATTGTTACCTTTTACTAAGTGTAATTTTTTACTCATAATGTACTTTTTGAAAATAAACTGTAGTTGTTACATTCTAGTAATTCTAGTTTGGCAACGTTGGAGCCCCCGTACTTGTTAGGCATCACACCAAGGCTGTAAATCAAAGTCAAGGAGACGTAGGGCCACTGCGATATCACATTCAGTATGGTGTTTTGATATTGATACCAATAGTAGCATTTGATATTGCTAATATTGTTCATTGCAGTCAGTTTCAAATCTGAAGATAACAAGAGAGCAGTAATGAAGTAATGATCAATGAAACCTATTTGAAAGTTGCAAGTTGTCATGTTTAGTCCTTATTGATGATGATACCAGATTAATATCTTTATGCTAAGAAACACTAAATGAAGTACTATCTTTCTCCTTGCAAACATTGATATCATTCCAGACCCACGTTTAAAAAATAGTTGGTGATTTCGTTTAATACCGGCGTTCTGTGAAGTAATTGTAAACAAATTTTACCAGTTAATTATTGATAAAAGTAATTTTGTAATTGTAACTGATTAAATATTTTTCAGGTAAATGTAATTTAGCCAAATTACTGTTTTTTTTTTTTTTTTTTTTCCCACCACTTGTTTTCACGTGGATGAACTGGCAACTTCTCTAGCCACTGTTTAATAGATTTGTTAGCTGAACGTCTTCACCTCTGTCAAAGACTGACAGTTTAGTAGTATTCCAGTTAACTGTCATATCGAGATAGTGACTTCTATATTGAACACCTTCAGTTATTTTGGTAAGCTCTTGAGCATTGTTCACTATCATAATATATAGAAAGGATAAACACAGTAATGGTCAGTGTGGGAAGAGGGAGTAATGGAAAGAGGAGACGAGGACAAACATGAAAACACAAAAGGACAAGGACAATCTCTTCATTGGGGTAATCACATAAATGGGATTATAAATAAAGGGTAGAGATCTCTGTACATGTTTATGAGGCCATTTAGGGTTTGTAGTAAAGATGTAAAGGAGAGGCCATACAAATCTCTGGCAAGACCCCAACTAGAGTATGGTTCCAGTGTATGAGACCCTCACCAGGATTATTTGATTCAAGAACTGGAAAAAATCCAAAGAAAAGCAGCTCGATTTGTTCTGGGTGATTTCCGACAAAAGAGTAGCGTTACAAAAATGTTGCAAAGTTTGGGCTGAGAAGACTTGGGGGAAAGGAGATGAGCTGCTTTACTAAGTGGTATGTTCCGAGCTGTCAGTAGGGAGATGGCATGGAATGACATTAGTAGACGAGTGTTTGAATTGTGCCTTTAAAGGTAGGAGAGACCACAATATGAAGATAAAGTAGGAATTCAAGAGCACAAATTGGGGAAAATATTAGTTTATAGGAAGGGGAGTTAGGGATTGGAATAACTTACCAAGGGAGATGTTCAATAAATTTCCAATTTCTTTGAAATCATTTAAGAAAAGGCTAGTAAAACAATAGATAGGGAATCTGCCACCTGGGCAACTGGCCTAAATGCAGATCAGTAGTCATTGAAATTTGACTACATACATTGCCGTCTTCAGATAGAAGGGCTCTCTTCTTATCTATCGCAGTGCTTCTACATCCACCGAGCGAGTTGGCCATGCGGTTAAAGGCGCACAGCTGTGAGCATATATTCAGGAGAGTGGGTTCGAACCCCACTGTCGGCAGCTCTGAAGATGGTTTTCCGTGGTTTCCCATTTTCACATCAGGTAAATTCTGGGGCTGTACTTTAATTAAGGCGATGGGTCTCTTCCCTCCTACTCCTAGCCTTTCCTACCCCATCATCACCAATAAAACTTATCTGTGTTGGTGTGACGTAAAGCAGATTGTAATAAAATTTTTAAAAGCTTCGACATCCATTTCTTCTCATTTCCTGGTGAGCTTGTTTCTGCTTCCTGACTTCACCAGGAGTGTGGGCTTCAATACTCATTGCAAGGCCATCTTGACAGAACTTTAGTTTATAAAAGTTTATAGTTTATAGTTTATAAAAGACCAGGAACACAGGACTGATACAAAAGGAGAAAAGTAACCTAACCGATCAATAAAAGTGATGGAAAGGAACAAACAAGTGATAAATCAAATTGTATATAGAAAGATAGGAACATGAATAGGAACACGTAATAGGATAATAGTGTAATAGAATGGAATTGGTAGGGGCTGAGATGGATGTAGAAGATTGATGAGAAGAGAGCTTATCTACATTGACAAGCATTAAAAATAATGACCAATTTAATTTACAATTTTTAAGTTCAAACATATTTTAGAATGGTTCGTGGTGTGGGTTACTGTAGTCATGTTCTAGTTCGCGAACGATGAGCAATGGCTGAGTGGCCTAATAAGTGGTCCGAGAGTCGGGATACGAGTTGCTATGAAATGGGAGTGGGCATCTCAGACATATTCTGAGTTGTG
Source organism: Anabrus simplex (assembly GCF_040414725.1). Classification (NCBI taxonomy): domain Eukaryota; kingdom Metazoa; phylum Arthropoda; class Insecta; order Orthoptera; family Tettigoniidae; genus Anabrus; species Anabrus simplex. The sequence goes on along the minus strand of NC_090265.1, from coordinate 952,617,786 downwards.
GCCCCCCTAGTGCTCAGGCAGCTGGGACTATACTGTCAACTGGTGGTCCCTAACTTGTTAGAGGATAGATTCCATCCTGCTTCACAGAATTTTCACCGTGCGCACTTAGGGCGTTTTAAGCAAGACTCGGACTTTTGGGAGTAACGGATGCTCACTTCCATTTGACAGACGAGGGACTCCTTGGAAACAACGTGGCGAACAAAATAGAATTAATATCAGTGAAGCTTATTTATGAAAGAAAATAGAATTGACTGAGTCAGCAAAGAGGATGTGTCTGAATGTTAATGTTATTTGGGTAAGGGGATTAACCTATAAAGTATTCTTAACAGGTGTTTAAAAAGAAAAAATACAGGAGTCTGAGGTAGGACTGTTCATCAGGATTACCTTTGCACATAGCATAGTTTCTGTTAGGCACATAAATGAGTGAATGATGTGGATTGAATTTTCTGTTGGAGAAATTCACAATGAAAAGTGTATCTGTTTATTCACCATGCGAGGGTGCAGATGAGGATGAAATTGACAAGTTTTATGAAGCACTTAATGACATTGTAGTGAAAGTCAACAGCAAGGACAGGATAATGCTAATGGGCAATTTCAATGTGAGAGCTGGAAATAGAACTGAAGGATACGAAAAGGTAATGGATAAAGGTGGAAAACATATGGAAGCTAATAGGAATGGGAAGCGTTTACTGGACTTCTGGGATGGTATGGGATTAGTAGTTATGAAAACATTCTTCAAGCATAAGGCTATTCACGACTACACATTGGAGAGTAGGGGCATGGAGAATATATTATAACAGGCTTTGAATTCAGGAAATGTGTTAGGAATGTGTGGGTATTCCAACAATATTTTTTATTATGATGCAGACCTCTATTTGATCTGCAGTGAACATCTCTAGGCCTAGGACAGAGAAAGTGAAAATTTTTATAATGAATATCTATTGTTAAAAACAGTTGGCTTACTTATTCTCATCTAATTACCTGCTGTCCATTGTATTAATATATAAAAATCAACTACTTAAAAATCATTTTGCTTTTCTATCATTGTCTTATTGCATGTGGTCTATTTGGATGGCACTTTGGTACCCATCCCACATGTTTGGAATCATAGAAAAATTATGTTTTATAATACCTGAAGGAGCAGAGAACTTTATGCTTGCCAGGGATTCGGCAGCCCATCCCAAGAAATTTTCTTGCTTACATAGCGTCAGACAGCATACAGGATTGCTCATATGGGTAATTATCAAATGTTTCCTCTTCTCCGAAGGACTCTTTCATATTCTTAAATATTCTTTGTGATAATAAGATTGAACTAGTTTGGATATAAATTGCGGTTGAGTGCAAGCAGTGGTTAAGTCGGAGGCAACGACACTAGTTTAAAAGGCCTAATTATAGCATGTCTTTCCAACTCTGGTAAGAATATTATGCACGGTAATAAGATAGGACGAATAGTGAATAAAAATTGTGGTTATGCAGTACAGTATAAGCAGTAATCACAGCTCAGGATATAAAGCAATGACAATAGTTGTAGGCAAAATTATTTACATGTTATTGTTATGATAATAAGATTGAACAAACTGTGAATCAAAGTTGAGATTGTGCAGTTAACCACCCCCAAGTGGCAAGTGTAGTTAATATCAGTTCTAGACTGGTTGACTGCGAGACATAAACTTGAAATTCAATGTAAAAGCATATGAAATGTTTCACTTAGAACAGTTTACTATATCCTGAACACCAAAACAAAGACTGACTACCAACTTAATAATGCTAAATTCCAAAATATTACTGCCCCTGACCTGGCGTACATATGCCACCTGATAGATTCCAGTTGCATTTCCTCCACTGAGGGGTCCATTGCCCTCCTGAAGGAGCTCGTCTACCAGAAGGCGTTTGCTTCCATATGGTGTCAGGTTATTTCCCGCCACCCAACACTTGGCTGGCTGTACAGTCCACTCTGTTACTGTAGCAGGATAAACCTGGCCAGACAACAATTTGTATCATCCTAAATAGACATTGCACTTGCGGCCTCCCACTCAAGTAGGTTCTTTGTGTGAGAGAGATTTTTTGTTCTGCAATAATGTTCATGCAGTTGCAGATCTCCAGTATCACAATGACGACAGTATGAACACTTCAGCTTGTAGTTCTATTAGCCCACTATAATTTTTATATCAGTTTTGCAATGATAAATATCTGTTAAACTTTGACTGCAACCTGTCAAGAAGTCCACCTGATACATCTTTAATTTACTGTATGAAAAACTGTTCTTACACAGTTAAATTTTCTTACTGAACATCTACATTTTTGGCCAAGTGGCATTCAACAGTAGCTCTGGAATGCTGCTCTATTTGGATGTTCTGCAATTGTCACAGGTGCGATATTTCATAGATTTTTCCACAGACATTATTTCAAGTACAAGAACCATATCCCCTTAAGTAAGGTAAAATACCCTTAAACCTAGTATCCAGTAGAGGTTGTAGGGGATAGACCTCCAGACCAGGAGATAATGGCAGTATGGTAAAAATTGCACCTTGCAAGCTTCTTTTTTTTTGGGGGGGGGGAACCAGAATGTTACTAATTGAGTCACCGTGGTTCAATTTTCTCATCTTAGATGTAAATAACAATTGCACATGCTAATGACACCACAATAAATACCGTTATGTATTTGGCAGTTTTTAAGTGTACATTCAAACACGAAGCCAACTGTGTACAAACTTCTCATGTGGTACTACTTGCTATACTTGTCTTTGACAGGTTGGCCTTGCTGGTGATTCTGGTAAATGGAAAAAAGTAGTCATTAACCAAGTCAAATGTTGCAGTTAAAAGCAATGCTATCACATGAAATGTTCAATCAAATGAAAGGCAGCACAGATTCTCGCTTTTTGCACTTACGATCTTCCCATGCCAATACCCATTGCTGGAATGATCTGACCACAGACAGCAGTGAAGACTTCTGTGCTATGTTCTGTTAGTGCATAATTGCTCTATTCCTATCAGTGTCTCCATAGCACAGACCAAATAGCTGAAGTACTACTCTGCTTGACAAAATTGAAGCACCCAGAAAAGGAGGAGGAAATGAAATGAAACTTCATGTCTTGAGAGGGTATGTGATATTATTTCAGTGGTTACAAAATCAAGTCAAATTTACAAAGATGCATGATTCGTTTGGGAAGGGTGTCATAAAGCCGTTGTATCCTCCCCCTAGGCAAGCTGGCCCACAGCTGTTGTAACTGGTCCTTGATATCCTGGATACTGGCACTGGAATTGAGTTGGCATCCGAGCTGGCCCCACACGTGTTCTATCAGGGACAGATCTGGGGATCTTGCTGGCCACGGGAGTACTTCAACATCATGCAGACAGTTCGTAGAGACATGTGCCGTGTGTGGTGATCATTGTCTTGTTGAAAAATGGCACCACAATACTGTCGCATGAGAGGTAACACATGAGGACGCAAGATGTCCGTGACGTACCGTTGTCCTGTCAGAGTTCCCTCAATCACTACCAGTCATGACCTGAAGTCATACACGTTGGCTCCCCACACCATGACACTAGGAATAACATTGCTGTGCCTCTCCAAACCATTGAAAGACTGGGACCTCTCCCCAGGTCGCTGCTATACTCGCAGACGGTGATTATCTGGGGTACTGCAGAACCATGATTCATCGCTGAACACAGTGCAACACCATTCATCAGCAGTCCATGCTTCCCAGTCATGGCACACTTCTCCAAATGCACCCGTTTGTGTTGTGATGTTAATGGCAGCCTACACATGGGACAGTAATTCTCTAGTCCAGCTGTTGCTAGTCTCCAACCAGTGGTGCGGACTGACACAGAATGTTGCAGGGAGTCCATTACTCATTCATGGATGGGAGGCACAGATGTGAAGGTGTTACAATGTGCTTGGTGCACAATACGACAATCCTCCCTTGTGGTGGTCAGATGTGTTTGACTGGAACCTTGACGACAAATATGCCTGCCTTCACGTTCCCATGCAGTCCAACATAGGGCCACTATCACATCTAATTGCCCCACAAATCTGGATATTACACGATTCAACCAGCTGGCCAAATGGAGATCCACAATGAGGCCCCTTTCAAACTCTGTCAGGTGCTGATAACGCTGTCTCATGTGAGTACGCAGCATCTCCGTGTCTTCACACTCAACATTTGATGTTATATACCCTACCAGACCTGGTAACAACACTAAAACTGAGCTTTATAGCTCCAATCACTTAAATGCGGCCAGTATGCAGCATTCGGGAGATAATGGGTTCAAACTCACTGTCGGCAGCCCTGAGGATAGTTTTCCGTGGTTTCCAATTTTCACACCAGGCAAATACTGGGGCTGTACTTTAATTAAAGCTATGGCCACTTCCTTCTCACTCCCAGCCTTTACCTGTCCCATCATCACCATAAGACCTATCTGCGATGTAAAGCAACTTGTAGAAAAAAACCCACTAAACACGAACAACACTAATGCACTCTGGTGGCCGTTCTACCTGTCACAGAGAATTACAACCCTTAATCATTTACGTACCTACTGATGTTATGTACGTGTACGAAGTTACATTGACGTCAGACCATTTCTTCTAGGAGCTTCAATTTTTTTTGTCAGGCATTGTATGACAGACCAATGAGTCAGTACTAGGAGTTAGCTGTGTAACTCCTAGATCTGCTCATGGCCTGCTTGGGATAGACAACACCTTTAAGTACCAGGACCAGTAGCCCTTTTTACTATGGTAAAAATATTTGGGGCATAGAGATCAGAATTTACTATTCCTTGTCTTTTTTTTTACAAAGGATCCTTTGACAAGGTTAACAATGTTAGGATTCTGGAAATAAATAAATATAATGTTGTAAATATTTCTGCTATTACTTGTCGTAAAATCAATTTGTTCTATACATAAGGTGGAAATTTTATTTTCTACATTTCTTGTTATGTGACCTTTCTCGATAGGAGACGTGTGAATACAATTATTTATAGCCTAGATTGTAGTACCTAATTTTATGACCTTGAATACCAATTTTTATTTAATTCTGTTCATCAATTTTCTCGTGATGCACATACGTACGTACATACATACATTACTAGAGCTGGGATTTCTATGCAACATTTTTTCTCTTGCTATTTAGATGCTAGGAAAAGTTATACATTCATAAACCACTATGTTACGGGTATTATAACTGAATTCCATTTTACATTTTAAAAAAATATTTTTAGGTATTCTATATATCCTTAGGGCTGGTATTATAATGAGGGTTTAATCTGAAGATTGAGTTAAACTGTAACTTGAGTTTAAACTGATGACGAGTCTTATAATGGCCGGCCTAAGTTAAACGGAGGTGAAGAAGGAAATATACGATCTTGGTAGCAGTGACTTGCAAGAAAAGATGACTATCGATAATGTTTTGTTTACTTCTTGTAGATAAAATGACGGATAAAAGCAATAAGCGTTGTCGCAATTTTACTTGTAAGGAAATAGAATTGCTTGTGCAATTAGTACAGAAATATTTATATAATCCGTGGAAGAGTGGCCTTATGAATTCCTCCGAAATCTCCCATTTTAATAAACATATTATGGGAGGTATAAAACCACAATGCTATTAGTAGCTGACTGGGGTGTTCTACAGCATGATTTCTGAAATAGAAGGAAGTTACTTTATTTTCTAACATTTACACTTTTGACATTCAAATAGTTCAAAAAGTCATTTTTACATTCTTGCCTTTTCATTGCATGTTTTATTCTGGCACCAATTTGCTGAAATAGGGTTATGAAAGTCTGTTTTGTAAGCCTAAACCTACTTCAAAACTATTTTTAATTCCATATATGAAAGTGACGTCCCCTTGCTCGGAAAACTCGTAGTGCCCATGGTCATTCAATAATTTGAACCACTTCTTTGTCATCGCTTAGTATTTCTTCAAACACCTCAAAAATATCTTCGAGATCCATTCGTTCTGCCATGTTCTAAGGTTATGTATTCTTAAACTTCAGTTTAAACGGTAGATGAGTGGCAGTAAAATTAACCTGTAGTTAAACTTAAGATTAAGTTTTATAATACACGACTAACAGATAAACCGAAGTTTAAACTGAATCAACAGATTAAACCTCTATTATAATACTGGCCCTTAGTGATATTACATAAAATTACATATTTTGGCATTTTTGTTTTCTCATATTATATAAATTTCTGTGTTGAAGTTCACACTTAATGTGGGGCTATTGTCATTTGCCTCAGCGGTGGAGAGGGTATTGAGATAACTATGAGTGACAGGTAATAAGTGCAGGTAAAGTCAAGACATCTGTAAAATCGATTTGTCCAAAAGTTCCAGTAAGCTGCAGGAAACGCTATTGCTTTAATATTATGCACTATGTATTAGTCTTTACATCTTTCGTCTCTTTTAAGGTTAATTGCTTTTAAACTAGCCTCTTACATACTGAAGTTTCCAGAAATATGTTTCTAAGCACATTTCTGTGACCTCTTTCTTACTTGGGAATTTCTAGATTCTTTCTTCTTTTGAAATGTCTCAACTAGGTTTTAGTTTCTTTTAAACAGTTGAAGAACATAGTTCATAAACAACAGTTTTTTCTAGAGTCAGTATGGTACCAGTTTCATCCTCGATGGCTTATAGGTTAAAATAATTTATTACAATTGACGAGTCCTTTACAGCTGATGGCAAAGTAGTGATCTGTTAAGCATGCAGCAAACATTTTGCATGTTCCATGAAATCCCAGCTTGAACAACATCCACAAAGTGGTCTGCATAGGAAAAAAACCAAAGAACAGATGAAACAAATACTTTTAACACAGATGCAGCCTTTACCTTCAAGTAACCCTTTTTATAAAGACTAATGCAGTGCAATGATTGCAGCCAATATTCCATGGTATAAACTTGGAAGGGCCTGAATTCACATCTTTTATGGAAAAATACTGCAAGAAACATGTTTCTCACCAATCAACACTGCACAAGAAGTATCTTCAAGTCAGCCATGGTGAAGCAATGTACAACATAAGACTGTATATTGGAAATTCTTTCAAAAGGGTTTCTGTTGCTGAAACAACAGGTGCTACGGGCAGATTTATTGCAAATCTTGAGGTGGTGAAACAAGAACCTGACAGCACCTCAGAACCATGTTTGATCTACTGTAAAGAGCTGGACTGTACAAATCACTCAACTATTGTGAGATTTGTGAATGATGGATTAAAAGCTCTGTGGTCGAGATGCAAGAGGCAAAGGCATTAGTGATGTATTCTGAACAGCTGCAGCTATAAACATAGGTACAATTACTTCCTGATAAGTGTGTCTTGTAGTGTCCTCTGAGGGTAATAGAGGAACATGGATAGAAACAGTTAACTACTATAGTGAGCATCTAGATGCTATAAAGACGGTTGTAGATACTTTTGCTCCTGAAATCACAAAGTACCTTTAGTAACTTCAAAGTGATCTCATCAATTGCCTACATCAGCAGCAACTTCAGCTGGTTTCTAGAAAACATTAATTGCCTGCAAACATCAGGACTGCACCGAAAGATTCTATTGCTGTCATAGAAGATGCTTTTGAAAAACTAAGTGCTGTGCATGGGAAAACTGGTGCAAGTGTATTGAGTAAATTGCAAAAAGTATTGAAGAAAGATCCTGGTTATTCAATACTTCACGTGTACCGAATTCCAAATGGAGATGATGTTGATCCACCCAAAGGCATTTCTTCAGTAAAAATTCCTCTCCTAAAATTTGCCCCAATTACATTATGTGATGTTAAAAGTTCTTTCTCTGCATATAAGAACATCCTGAGTGACAATCGTCTTTTAATGACCCCAGAGAATATTTAAAAATACATAATTGTTCACTGTGCTACAAAATTTAATATAAAGCATATTTTGTGTGTTGTAACTGACAGAATGGCAAGTTTATATTAAATATGTGATATTACATATTTTACCTATTCTACATATTTTCATATTTTGGGTCGTTTTGTTACATATTTATGTACATATTTTTCCACTTGATACTACATAATAATACCAGCTCTATACATATACAAGCATGATGGAAATTTAAAAATTGCATCTTCTTTTTAATTCTGGATATGGCCAGCACATGGATACCAATTAAAAAAAAAAAAAATGTCCAAAGTACCGACAAAATTCTTATTATTTAAATAGATAACAGTAAACAGCTTCTTGCATATTCTATGTATGTAGTAGTTGGAAAATTTATTATCTACTTCCTGTCTAATCTGAAGACTTCTACTTCTGAAACTCAGGTACAATTACTTCCTGATAAGTGTGTCTTGTAGTGTCCTCTGAGGGTAAGATGAAATTCCAAGTGTTTTGAAATTTTGAGAAATATTGCTGGCTACATTTATGTCATATAAATCATCAATTTACTCTGTACATTAGAGATGTTATATTAGAGTAGGTCCCATTGATTTCATGGTTGTCTCATATATAAATATATGTGGCACGAAGGGTGTTATATCTTATTTTGTGTTTGACTGTATGTATCTTTGTTCAAACTATGAAGCAGTTCATGGTAAGAAGGGCGGCCTGAGCACTAGCCCTTATGGGAGCCCCGCAAAGAGCCCCATGGGCATGGCTGGTATGTTGTAGTTTGAGTTGTATGTTGCATTTGTTGCACCCTTATCCTTTATTGACAAATCTTGAGAGTCACATGAATAACTTGGGACATATTCATTGCTTTGGTACTTTCTAATTTTATTGCTGTATGTGATATTTAAACTTCATAAAAGTTCAGACGGTCATTTCTGTGATAGCCTAAACAAGTTTATTCTTTCCAAATCCTTAGTATTTTTGCAGAAGCAATACTGCATATCTGACAATGCACTTCCTATCTATTATTTCCCTTAAGATTGGGCACTCCTCCCAGCCATGTATGGCTATGCAGTCCATTACAATAATTTTTGTTGTGTTCATTTCCTATGCTGATGTTTAAAGGAAAATGAACCTTGCCGTACTGTAGTGTAGTATGTTTGCATGTCATATTTACGCACTCCTAATGTATTTAAGGTTCATTGTCCTTTAAGCATTAGCATAGGAAAATTAACACAATGAAATTGCTCTGATGGATTGCATATCTATACGTGACTGGGAGGAGTGACCAGACTTCAGGAAAATAATGGATAGGAAGTGCATTGTCAGATACATGGTACTGCTCCTGCAGTGATGATTTACTGGTTTATTTTTGTATTGTTTAGTTGAGCATTAGAACTGTAGGATAATCCAGCTTAAGAAAATGCATAGAGTAAGTAAAATATAAAATTTAACAAAATTAAATCAGATATTTCTATTTAGGTCAGTATAATTAATCACACTTCTCTCAAAAAATGTAATTATGTCTACATAATCTGTACTGTGAAATAGTTCTACAAGATTTTTTTATAGAAATCAGTTTATACATATGCACCACACAGCATTTCATCTACTCTGTGGATTGGTGATTGAAGCACGTCCACCAGTTTTGATTACTGAATTCTTTTTCACTTTCAGTGATATGATCTTGTTCTCACTATTCAATATCGGAGGAAAGGTGATGTGATTGGGGTGAAATCTGTACTCCAAATTATTTACTATAGTGGAATAGAATGGCCAAGGTGAGGCTGTCCAATCTTCAAATTTGGTTCTACTATGGACTAAAAAAATGAAATTGCATACAACTGCAATGTTTCTGTAACACAGTTATATTTGGTACAAGAACATGATACATGCGAAGTAGTCACGGAGAAAATACTTACCTAATCACTGCAAACAGCAACACATCAGGAACCATTATGTAGAAAACATGGAGAAAATGAAGAGAAAAAAACCATTAAAAACCCCAAAGGATGAAAATAGAGGAGGAGGTAGATATAGGATGCTCAAAAAATTGGAAGATAATGCTAATCAAGTCAACCACAATCAACATATTTCAGTAAAATTGAATAATAAATTAAAATGAAGAAAATAATTATAACAATTTAAGGTAGTCCTAATGAGAAAAGAAAAGATAAATTACAAGTAACTTACAAGGATGTCACTCAAATAAAAATTTAAAATTGAAATAAGCATGGAATTAAATAAGGTCAACCCAATTTAATAAAAATAGGAAAATGAAAATATTACTTTAAAATCCATTCTCATGGGAAGATAACATAGATGGGAGACTATGAATCATCATTCTTCAATTCAGGTGTCATAAACTCAAAGTTGAAGGAAAATCACAATTAAAAAACAAAAAGACTGAATCACTAGACACAATACTGCAGTAAATATATCCCAAACTTACAGGAATTATCTTCCGATCATGCAAGACAAGATAAGTCACCTGTTCACACAATGGATCTGACTAAACAGTAGGGTGCGACATCATGGAGTGAAGTGACACAACAATAAAACGAAAGAAGGATGGACAACAATATGTGACTCAATGCTCAGAAGATGCACCTGGTAAGAGAAAGATTAACCACCCACCAAAATCTTATAAGTTAACTTACATTCAATTGCAGAATTAGTAGTTTAAAGCAAACTTACTTAATATTATAATTATTAAGAGAATAGCCCATCTGGATTAGTAACATATTACAGTCATGTGAGCTGGCTGTGCGGTTAAGATTGCGTAGCTGAGAGCTTGCATTTGGGAGATGGCGGGTTTGAATCCCACCGCCGGCAGCCCTGAAGATGGTTTTCCGTGGTTTCCCATTTTCACACCAGGCAAATGCAGCATTGAAACACTAACAAAAAAAGGAATATGTATTTTACAGCAGCACAGTCATAAATGGTTTCCATATGTGAGTTAAATTAGAATTTAGAAATTAGAATAAATTTTAAAAAAATAGGTTGCATCACATAAGGGAAGTAAAAATATAATTACTGAGGAGGAAAATAATCTGTAACTTGAAATAAAAGAAATCACACCTGAGAGCTAGTTGCGTAAATCAAGATCAAAATGGTGATTTATGTATATATATATATATAATGCTTTATTTAGGAAACTGACCCTCAATGGGTTTTGCAAAAGGCATTTATAAAAAATTTATGTCTTGGAATATAAATGGTTCCTTAAAAGAAGCACAGACCCACACACAGCTGCCTCTGCAATCATGGCAAGGTAGCTTTCCTTGAGGGAAAACCTCTTCCATAACTTGGCCATCATCCCCGGTATGATAGCCTCTTGCACCTACTAACAATCCGTAAACGGTGATGGAGTTAACATCATATTTCTCCATGATGTAATTGGGTAGTGGAATATAGATTGCCTGCTTGTCAGAGTGCATATCGTATTGTTCGCCTGATTCTATACGTACTGTTGGATCCAGTATTACAGAACGATCTCTTTGTTTTTCAATGGCTGGAATATCTACTCTTCTTGTGCTTCTATTTTCAGCTAAGCAGTTCACTTCTTCATTAACTTCCCACTCGTTATTGCAAAAGGCTTTTGCAATAAGGCCATGAATTGTGCGATGGCTGGTATTCCTAAGTAGTAGTAGTAGTAATAATAATAATAATAATTATAAACTCTACTAGGGAAACATTGTTTAAATAATTTAAAACTACATTTTAGCTGAAAAATTTTTTGAGACAAAGGAAGTTAGGTTGAAAATAAAATGATAAATATGGAGGGCAAGTAATTTAAATGATACTTTAAGACACAAATGTGTCTGCCCCTACACAGAAAGTGTGCCATTTTATTCTGCCATGATGCTAAGAAAATTAAAATCCTAAATATCACATTTTGTTAGTCCTGTTTCCTGATACAGGGAGGGAGATGAAGTGAAATGAAATTATTTGGGAATGAAGTTGGGTAAGGAGATGGAAGGAATCAGCTGTGGCCTATGAATAGGAACTGTTCCGGCATTTGTCTGGAAGTAAAAATGGGAAACCACAGAAAATCATCCTCAGGACAGCCGACGGTGGGGCTCGAACCCATTCGTCTCCCAAATAGATAGCTTGGTTCCATAGCCATAGCATGTTAACATGCACTACACTCCACTCAGTCAAATTCCCAATATCATATTATAGTAACAAATTTTTTGTTGAAAGTTATTGATAGCATGTTCTACCAGACATGTAGAAAATATCTCTTCATAAGAACAGTTTGTATCACACCAAAAATACAATTGTGCTGAATAGAAAGACTCACCTTAGCACATAACGGTAAGTGTCACCGCCTTGAAAATAAAGGTAGATTAAAAGGTTCTCCATAGCTTGAGATAAAACAAAGTTCCTCCTTATGAGGAGTAGTTACATGACCACTTCTTCTTCATCTTGGATGTGTGATCCAGTACACCAAATGTATGTGCATTGTGGCTTTTTGCTCTAGCATATACACAAGTTCACGTCCTTGGCCATCAATATCCAAATCTGAAGTAACCAGCTTCTCGCGGCGTACAGTAAATGAGACGACCGGGAAAAGGGAAGGTCCACAGCACATGTGCGCACTTAGATTGAAAGTATAATGGTCTGCCTAAGTAGCAATTAAATAATAAGCTGTCTCGTAACATCGTAATAAGATGAATACTGGTTCAGTTACTAGGAGTCTATTTATAACACTTAAGAGATTTTATATTGGATTTAAAATGACACGAATTTCAATGTTCATTAGAACAGGCCTAAATAAATAAATAAATAAATAAATAAATAAATAAATAAATAAATAAATAGGCTATGTAGATAGATAGATTAATTAATTAATTAATTGCTGTGGCTCAGTTTCATTACAGGAAAAGAGTTAGAAGCAGACAGTCTGTTCATGGGTTTTGGAGTGAAATATTTATAAACAGCACTGTAGGAATGAGCTTCAGAACGAAGGGGGTAATTAAATATGAATGTGCTTCTGTGGTTGTTTACGTGCAAGGATACGGATGGGAGAGGCAAACTTAACATGCCGGGACATTCACTGGCTGTGGCAGGTTCCATGTGACTGACAGCTCACACAGCCTTGCTGAGCAGAGCCATGATATGATACTCTAGAGTTTGTGTTACAGTTTGACAGTTTATGCTATTGAAAATTTTATCTTGCCTATACTGTACGTTATAAGATATTAAAATCATTCCGTATTGGTTTTCACTTTACAAAGGAAAGGATTTATTGCATTCTCCTATTCAGTAATTCTAATCAAACATGTTTCAGCTCATTTTGAGCCATTTTCATTGAAATGTGTTTTTAAAAAAACTATATGATTAATGTTAAAAGAATTATTTAATAAATTTGGATTTTATTGACTGTCTCCACTACCGAGTTACACACGCTATACATGGCATTTGCTTCCTCTCAAACTATGTTCTTAATTTCTGTTGCCCTCTAGACCATTTGAACATGTGACTCAATGAAGATAGACTGATTTTCTCAAGTTTTAGTTTTGTGATTTTGTCCTCGTTTTAGTGCGATATATTGCACTTTCAGACTAAGAGGTTCTCAACCTTGCTACAACCTCTTATTGTTTTAACTTCATCATGTTTCACTTGTTTTTTATATATTCTTTCTCATTGTGTTATAATATAACATTCTTTTAACATTAATCATGTAGTTTTTTAACACTTTGACTGAAACATGTTTGGTTAGAATTACTCCATCTAAAGATGGATATATGCACTGTATAGGAGAATGTAATAAATCCTTTCCTTTGTAAAGTATACTGTACATCATAGCAACCGTTGAAAATGTTCAATATTTTTCCAAGCAAAAGTTGCTGTGGTGCAGATAGTTCTGGAAAACTGGCTGCAGTTCATCTTAGCTTATATTACATATTAACCTTTTGATATCTTATTTGAGAACCTGAAGAATGTGATTGTTGTTCCTGTACACTTTCTGTTTGAGGGTGCCCTAAAGTTAATAATCACGAGCAGTTGGCGAGAGCATGTTTCGAACATTGCTCTTTCCTGTCTGAAATGAAACAGATCATGTTTCTGACTGCTCCTTAAACAACCATACCATGGTACTCTTCACTGTCTGTGAAAATTCATAAGCATTTTTCATACAACTTCATCCTTATTGCATCCTTCTGTCAGTGGCACGAGCACTCTACACTCAGGGTCGTGGACAGGTTCTTACTAAGAGATGGCTTCCGGTAAATTGAACGCCTCAGCTAGCTATGGTGCCTGAATTATGGTTAGATATATCAATTTACATTCCCCAAATTGATTGACGATGAAATGTGACGATAATAACAGGCTGCGTTGGGAATTCTATTGGGTGATCAAAATGTCAAATTGAAAATATGGTGTGTATCAAACCAGTTAAATCAACTGTGTGCATTATCCGATTTCAAGTTCATCAATGTATCATTAATATCCCACACAATCGCAGACAATCTGATATTTGATTTAAGGTTGTTTATATTAATGATGTTGACATTGTCTTATAAATCAGAATGAACGCAATGTTAAAATGGATTATCAGAGATGGTTGATGATATCTGTGTTACTTTAATAATGACTGAGATATTCTGGATAGGAATCAGTTTATTGAAAGAAAAATCCCTAAATAAGTCAAGATGAAACCAAGGTTCGATGTGAACTCCAAATATGATAATTAAAATGTTGAAATTGCAATCAGTCATCAATTTGAACCTAACACAATGTAATGCAGTGATAACGTTACATCATTAATCAAATTCTAATTATTCAAGTTATTTATATGAACGCTAGCTCACAGTAAAAATGAAAATTCACAGCCTGTTTCCAGTCATGCGACCGGGTCAGGAATGGAATGAATGAAGCCCCCATCTAGTGGCGAGGATGGGAATTGTGCTGGCTGCCGAAGCATGTTGCACTCCTCTGGGGCAATGATTAATGAATGACAGATGTAATGAAATGATAGTGGAGAGTGTTGCTGGAATGAAAGATGACAGGGAAAACCGGAGTACCCGGAAAAAACCTGTCCTGCCCCCACTTTGTCCAGCACAAATCTCACATGGAGTGACCGGGATTTGAACCACGGAACCCAGCGGTGAGAGGCTGGTGCGCTGCCACCTGAGCCACGCAGGCTCCATTAGCTCACAATAATTAATATGAATCAGATACGAACACATCACACGCCTTCAATGCATATCATAATATAATTCAGTACCAGCCTACCATTTACCATCACTTGTACTAACATCACAGTCGGTTAAAATTCACTTATACTCACATATCACTTCGCCTTAAACCCATTAATATAAATTGACATATCCATTATCATCCATAAATCAACACCAAATACATGACTTTCGTGCGTAATATCAATATTTGACATCATAATATGCAATATTTAATGTAAATATTCTGTTATAAGCCATGCCGTGAACAATACTTAACCATTAATTCAGTAACCCACTTCATAACGTTCACATATGACAACACACATCATCATTTCCCCTACATTGCTAGCACTCCTTAAATAACTTTGACATAAATACAAATCATTACGCATCACACATAGTTACGTTGCACTGTTCATTGAGGAATAATAATAATAATAATATTACTCGATATTGAGACCATCGAGGTTGGTACATTTCAACAAATGATCCCGCACACACCCATTAACATATAAATTTCGACATTCCATACTCGGATCGCAAAATGTTGAATTACTATAATATACACCATTACCTATTATGTGTATGCTCCATATCAAATTGAACTACTTCAGGACATCTAACACTACGAGAAATTACATACTACTACTATAGAAGGAAAGAAAAACTACATGAAAGAACATTATTTAAGTTTAACATATGAAGATTAACTGACTTGTTGACCAGGGTTAAGGTTGCGCATGGTCCAGTGTTCCTCATCGTATCCACAATATTACTGCGGTTAGGGCTCACTTATTACATATTAGCCCTCCATCTCGTTATTCCTTTGTGTTTTCCAAATAAATATATGTTCTACTCGAGCAGAATATGCCTGTAACAGTCTTGAATAAGATTAACAAGCTCATATAACAGTATAGTCTAATGTACAATTCCAATACTTCTGCTTTTCATAAGTCTTTTGTGATATCAACTCGGGAACTTCTTTTATATCTCTCAATACTTCTCAATAATAATCTACTTGATAGTTTTTTCATTACAACAGAGACATGCAACGGAACATTCTAACTTACAACATCAATTACCATTTCAAGGATTTCACTTATATTAATTACTACCTAGATGTCGCCACCACTGTAATTATATAATATCAATATCTTACCAAGTATAGTCTAACATCTATTTATCTGCATTTTCGTTGGTTTCATCTTGTAAAATAATAAATTACAAAACATATATTACTTAAAATTACTACATAACTAAAATTGTGCAACATTGAGTTTAAAATATTGACAGATTCCATTTCTTCACAATTGACATTTTTCAATCGCGACATATATAGATACATGTCAAGACCACTCCAGCGCCATGTTCGTGAGTCCTACCGATCTTCGTTTCCTGCATAGGTACTCGTGTTCTTTTCTTCAATGTTATATGGAAACGGCACATTGTGTCTCAACAGCAAATATTCATTCTTCTCCTGTGTATCACATTTTCACTGTAACTTGCCTGATGTGTTCGGAGACAGTCCCTCAACTGGCTGGCAATGAGTGGAAATTTCTCTCGTTATCACTTGTGCAAGCTCCATACCGTCAAGATCTCCTGTCCCTGGAGGTAATATTCGCATATTCCTACAGCCTGAAAATTCCCCTGTGCATTAGGTTTGCCTCATCCTATATACAGATTTGGCAGTTCTTGGTCCAAAAGTCAAATCGAGCATTGCAAGTGGAATTGTTTCTATGTAGATTATATTACATTATATTACTGAAAGTTGAGGTGGAAGTGTTACTCCTATGAAAAATATCATTTGGTCTCTCCACATACCCATTAGTACCTTCTTTCGAAGAACGTTATTTTGTTCAGTGTATTGTTAGGTATAAATGCACTTCTGTACAATAAGCATTTTAAATGTTTCATGAAGAATATTTTAGTAGTTTTATATAACTATATGCAACACCATATTCTGTTGCATGTCAATCTTATGGTCTCATTTTTTTCCTGTGACTCTCATTTTTTGTCTTAGATAAATCATGAAATTGATTTGTAATCACTGTGTAGTCTGGTAGAACAACATAGTTTATTAGAGCAATAATTTAACTGCCTAAAGGAGAAGATTTTATATTCTGTTAATCTTATTCCTTATTCTCATTTTATCGCCATTATATTTTTGAACTCACCACAATCCTTGTTGCTTTTGTAAATTAATTGTAATTAATTAATAACATAATTAACTGTAATTAATTTGATTTTTGTTATAAAATGGGGAAGATAATTGATGTCATATTTAATTAAATGCTGTTTGCCATGGTCATTGAAAATTTTCTAGTACCTTTTTATCTTACCAGTTCACTTTATTTCTTGGGGAGTAGGAATCTGTTGCATGAATCTTGTTTATGGATAATACACAAATTAAAGCAGAAGTTTTCATTCCTCATTGAAAAATGTGAGAAGAAAGGAAACAGCTGCTCAGTTAGACTTTTTTTCACTTTAACCTGTGTTACAATTTGTAGTACTGCTAATTTGTATTAGTTCATTTTATGAAAAAAGGGTAGTACCAGTACTTAAGTATCATGCTTTGATCTTGGTTCTGTTGTATGTGAACAATTTATCCAGAATGTTATTTCCATGTTTGTCTTATGGGATTTTTATGTGGCTTCATTCCCCTGTTCTGTTTTGTTTGCATTTCTTATCTGTTTGGTAGTTTCTCTGATGCTGATAATCTAAAGGTCTTGTACCAGAAGTATTCCATATACACAAGCAAAGAAATGGCATTATTAGTTGTCCATTGGTTCGTGATTATTTACGAGTGAAGCACGTCTTATACAGACATCCTTGTAATGAGAATGATAAAGGATGTTATTGAAGTTATACATGGTGGAGCATTTAGGTTAGAGTTTTTCCTTGTTAGATGGCAAATGGAAAGAAGTTTGGAACATTGCAATACATGTCTTCATTTCTCTTTTTAAACCTAATTGAAGATCTCCTAGTCTCTGTTTTGTATTATCTCCTATGCATGTAAATGTAGTTGATTATCTTTCATAAAGTCTGAATCACCTTTCATTGAGTAATGACCCTGTCTTGTATTACAAACCTTACACTAAAATGAAGGAAAAGAGATATATTTTCCTTATAATTATATTTGTAAATTTTAAAGGTAATTTTTACACTGTTGGAATACAAAATGTGCTCTACATATGTCAAGTTTGCTCATACCTATTAAAAATTCGCATTTTGGTCATAAACATTAATATAATCTCAGTTTAGATTTTTTAGTTTCTATCTTTATTGTTATACCTTCAGTCCATGTTTTAATTTTTATTTTATATGTTTTATATGTTTTATATATATTTACACTCTGTGGGAGAAATACTGAGAAAGAAAAGGCCGACTGCTTCCGTGTTTTGATCACTACTTCAGGAAAAGCAACAAGAAATAGCAAGGCTATCAGAGAAAGGCTCAGGAACAAGGAGCTTAAGAATTGGTGCTCCCTTCCTAAAAAAAAGTTTTAAAAAAAAGGTAAAGGAATTGCCCTCTTCACACAGCACCCTCAAGAAAATAAATGGTTTGCAGAAAAGATAGGTCTTGCAACGTCAGAGTGGACTGAAAGTATCAAAATGATGGCAGACGTGGCTCCAGTAAGAAGCTTGTAATGTAGAAGCCAGGAGATTGAAACTTTGGGACATGTTCTCGACTACTGTCCATTTAGCTCATTGCTTAGAAATACTCGCCATCACACAATTCGTGGCTTTATTGCAAACGCCTTCGCAATAACAGGTGGGAGGTATATGAACAAGTGAACTGTTAAGCTGAAAATGGTAGCATGAGACGAGTAGATATTCCAGCCACTGATTAACAGAGAATTAGTTCTGTAATATGGACTCAATGGTATGGCTAGGATTAAGCGAACAACAGCCGCACGATGTATACTTCGAGAAGCAGGCAGAAGAGGTGCCATACCGGGGATTATGGCTGACCTGTGGGATCACGCAGCTGAGCTTGCATTCGGGTGATAGTGAGTTCGAACCCCATCATTGGCAGCCTTGAAGATGGTTTTCTGTGGTTTCCCTTTTTCACACCAGGCACCATAATTATTAAGGCCACGGCCAATTCCTTCTCACTCCTACACCTTTCTTATCCCATCGTCACCATTAGACCTATCTGTATAGGTGTCGCTTAAAAATTAGTTGTAAAAAAAAAAAGCTGAGTTGTGGAAGACATTAGCCCTCAAGGAAAGCTTCCTAGCAGCTGTTCATGGGTCCGTACTGCTTTTAAGGAACCGATTATACTTTTTAAGTACAGTAGATGACATTACAATACTGTGTCTTACGGCAAACCTGTTGAGGGTCAGTTTCATGAACAAGGGATTTTTATATATGGTAATTTTTAACACTTTGATTTGTATATTTAGCATATTTTAGCTTTGATACATTTGTGTATAGCATTTATACGGTTTTGAAGAAATACATCAAATTTGAGTTAATTTTGATATATAGGTAATGAATTTAATAATATTAATGCAAGTCTGCCCCTTAGTCCCGTTTCTTGATACAGGGTCAGGGATGATCACATTTTCACAGATCTAATAGTAAAATTAAAATAAATTTAAAATAATTTTACATTTATTTTAAATTGATATAGGGCCTAGGCTAAAGCATAACAGAAAAATCAAATTACAGTAATACTGTACTGGTGCAAAATCAAAGTAATGGAAAGAAAATATTTTGAAATTAACGTAAGCCATGTTCATGAATCAGTGATGCTACTGAAGAAAATCATAGTACATACTTGAACAAGTAGGAATCAGTGGATAACTCGTGAGATACTGCACCTAACTGATGATCGACAAAAGTGCAAGAATACAAGAAACGAGGAGGGCGAAATGGTACAGGTAACGAAAGAATGAAGTACTGTAGATAGAAAGTGCAGGATAACTAAGGAAGAATGGCTGAAAGAGAAGTGCGTGGATGTTGAAGGTTGTATGGTTGTAGGAAAGGTAGATGCTGTATATAGGAAAATCAAGGAAACTTTTGGGGAAAGGAAAACTAGAAGTATGAATATTAGGAGCTCAGATGGAAAACCACTTCTAGGGAAAGAAGGCTAGGCGGAAAGATGGCAAGGACATATTGAACAATTTGTATCATGGGAAAGAAGTAGGTGATAAGGTTCTGGAACAAGAAGAAGCTGCTGATGCTGATGAAATGGGAGAACCAATTTTGGGGTCAGAATTCGATAGAGTATTGAGACATACTGTACATAGGAACAAGGCACCTGGAATTGATGATATACCCTCATAATTACTGATAGACATAGGAGAAACCAGCATGGTGTGTTATTTCATTTTGTGTGCAAGATGGATGGTACAGGAGAAGTGTCATCTGATTTTAGAAAGAATATTGTTATACCTATTGCCAAGAAAGCAGGCACTAACAAGTATGAAAACTACTGCACCATTAGTATAGTATCTCATGCTTGCAACATTTTAACACACATTATTCACAGAAGAATGGAGAGTTAAGTTGAAGCCGAGTTGGGAGAAGATAAATTTGGCTTCAGAAGAAAAGTAGGAACACGCAGAGCAATCTTGACTTTCTGTTTGATCTTAGAGGATTGAATTAAGAACAAGCCAATGTAGCCTACATGGCATTCGTAGATTTAGAAAAGTAATTTAATAACATTGATTGGAGATCCTAAAGGTGCTCGGGATCAGATACTGAGAAAGAGGGATTGTGTAACCTACAATCTGTGTAAACTCAGTTACAGTGATAAGAATTGAGGGAAGATCAGCAGCCATCCAGAAAAGAGTGAGGTAAGGCTGCATTTTTCTCGTATCCTTTTCAGTGTTAATATAGAACAGGCAGTAACGGAAAATCAAAGAGAAACTTGGAAAAGGAATCTCAATTCATGGAGAGAAAATTAAAACTCTGATATTTGCCAATTATTTTATATGAGTCTGCTGAAGATCTAGAGAAATTGCTGAATGGAATGGCCATAGTCTTGGAGAAGGAGTATGAGATGAAAATAAATCCAAAATAAATATAATGGATTGCAGTCAAACAAAATCAGGTGATGCAGGAAATATTAGATTAGGAAATTAAGTCTTAAAGGAAGTAGAAGGGTATACTTACTTGGATACTTGAATAACTAATGACAGCAAAAGTAAGGAGCACTTAAAAATGCAGACTACTGCAAGCAAGGAAGGGCTTTTGTAAGAAAATAAATTTGCTCACTTCAGAGATGTTTTTGAAAAAACTTTCATCTGGAGTATGGTATTGTATGGAAGTGAAATATGGACAATAAGTAGCTGAGAAAGTGAATAGAAGCTTTTGAAATGTGGTGTTTCAGATGAATGCTGAAGGTGAGATGGGTAGATTGAATCACGAATGAAGATATACTGAATTGAATTGATGAGAGGGGAACGATTTGGCAAATTTGACTAGATGAGGCACACCTTAGGACACCCAGGACTTTGTTTAGTTAGCTTTGATGGAAGCAATAGAATGGTATGTGTAGACCAAGGTATGAATATCACAAACAGATTAGAATAGATGTAGGATATAGTAATTATATAGAAACTAAAAGGTTAGCACAGGTAGGGTAGCATGGACTGCTGCATCAAACCAGTCTGTGGACTGACGATTCAGAGAACAACACAACAACTACGCGAATATTTTGTTCAGCCATTCGTGTTGTCATATCACGTACAATGAAATTGCATTTACTGAAATATCTTTTAACATTTATAATCTTGGCAGTACACCAAATTCATTACAGAGCTTCTTGGGCAAACTCTGGCTATCTGAACTTAACAGCCAACAAGGTTGTACAAACACTTTGGTTTAAGTTTTCAGGAAAGTATGATACAATTTTATTTGGAAAAAAAAATCATTGGTTCATATTTATATTGCATTTTACTGTAAATGTCACATTTTGAGGAAATGTAGCATTTTACCACGTTTTCAAAACGGACAGAAAAGTGGTTTAAAGGACATGAAAATAAAGTGCAAAAGTACAAGCCTTTAAAAGCATTTTGCATAATACCAATATTATGAAAATCTCTACCCTAACTATATCCCTCTGTAGATCGGTGATAGAATGTCGGCCTCCAGATCCCAAGATCACAAGTTCAAGCCCACAGAGGCAGTCAGATTTTTGAAAGGTGGAAGATAGTCCATTCAGCACTTTATCATATGATGTCAACATGGGGAAGATCTATACATAAGTACATACACCATCATTATAGACCATTATACCATTCAGCGTTCAGTCTGCAAGCCTGTGTAAATTTACGAAATGTCGCCACGATCCTCTGTTTTCAACTAGTGCTGTGGCCTCATTTAGTTCCATACCTCATATCTTTAAATCGTTAGAAACCGAGTATAACCATCGTCATCTGTGTCTTCCTCTACTTCCCTTACTCTGTATAAAAGAGTCCATTATTCTCCTAGGTAACCTAACCTCCTCCATTCGCCTCACATGACCCCACCACTGAAGCCAGTTTATGCATACAGCTTCATTCGAGTTGATTCCTAACTTAGCCTTTATCTCCTCATTCCGAGTACCCTCCTACCACTGTTCCCATCTGTTTGTACCATCAATCATTCTCGCTACCTTCATGTCTGTTACTTCTAAATTATGCATAAGATATCCTGAGTCCACCCAGCTTTCGCTCCCGTAAAGCAAGGTTGGTCTGTAAACAGACTGATGTAAAAATAGTTTCGTCTGGGAGCTGACTTCCTTCTTACAGAATACTGTTGATCGCAACTGCGAGCTCTCTGCATTAGCTTTACTGCACCATGATTCAATCTCACTTACTACGTTACCATCCTGGGAGATCACATATCCTAAATACTTGAAATTATCTACCTGTTCTAGCTTTGTATCACCAATCTGTCATTCATTTCTGTTGAATTTCTTACCTACTATCATCAATTTAGTCTCCGAAAGGCTCATTTTCATACCATAATAATTGCTCCTATTTTCAAGCTCCGATATATTAGACTGCAGGCTTTCGGCACAATCTGCCATTAAGACCAAGTCGTCAGCATAGGCCAGACTGCTTACTACATTTCCACCTAACTGAATCCCTCTCTGCCAATTTATACCTTTCAGCAGATGATCCATGTAAACTACAAACAACAAAGGTGAAAGATTACAGCCTTGTCTAACCCCTGTAAGTACATTGAACCACGAACTTATTCTACCATTAATTCTCACTGCAGCCCAGTTGTTAGCATAAATGTCTTTGATTGATTTTAACAATCTACCCTTGATCCCATGGTTCCCCATTATGGTGAACAACTTTTCCCTTGGCACCCTGTCATATGCTTTCTCTAGATCTACGAAACATAAACACAACTGTCTATTCCTCTCATAGCATTTTTTAATTACCTGGCGCATACTGAAAATTTGATCTGGACAGCCCCTCTGTGGTCTGAAACCACACTGGTTTTCATCCAACTTCCTCTCAACCACTGATTACACCCTCCCTTCCAAGATGCCAGAGAATACTTTGCCTGGTACACTAATAAGTGAGATACCTTGATATTTGTTGCCATCCTTCCTGTTCCCTTGCTTATAGATAGGTGCAATTACTGCTATTGTCCAATCTGATGATACATAATTGCTCCTATTTTAAAGTTCCAAGATATTAGACTGCAGGCTTTCAGTACAATCTGCCATTAAGACCAAGTCATCAGCACTCCTTGCTATTCTTATTATTCTATGAAGCCATTTCATCCCTGCCTTCCCAATATACTTCACCATTTCAGGTCTAATTTAATCTATTCCTGCTGCTTTATGACAATGGAGTTTATTTACCACCTTTTTCACTGCCTCAAGCGTAATTTCACTAGCATAATTTTCCTCCTCCCCATGAGCTCCGTTGTTCCCGATACCACCATGAAGATTTCCTTTTACATTGAGAAGATTTTCAAAATATTCTCTCCACCTGTCCAGTGATTCCCTGGGATCTATTACGAGTTCACCTGAATGACCCAAAACACTGTTTATTTCCTTTTTCCCCTCCCTTCCTAAGATTCTTTTTTACTGTCCAGAAAGGTTTCCCTGCTGCTTGACCTAGCCTTTCCAGGTTCTTACCAAAACTTCCCATGACTTCGTTTTGGATTCAACAACTATTTATTCATGAGGTATATTTTGGGCTTATGCCGTGTAATTAATTGTAAACACATTCTACGCGTTTCGAAAGGAACCTTGCCTTTCTTCATCAGGAGACAACAGAGAAATGAAATGACGTATTAAAGGTTGGTAGGAGAAAGCAACAAGGAACTTGAAATGGTGCCCTAAGTTATAAAAGGGATGCCATTTTAGCCCCATGCTAGAGGCAACGAATGGCAACAGCAAAGCATTACTCTCTAATGGTTCTGATAATAGGTAGCCATGATTCACTGAGGTTGTAACCTGTATCGCGGTTGAAATTATCTGGGTGTTTATGTATTTCAACCGCCTCCCTGATAATTCTTGGGCAAAAAGTCTCCTTCCAGGGGATGCTGTTCCTCCGAGACTGTATGGGTTTCCCAAAATACATGAGGAAGGTGTTCCTTTTAGGCCTATTGCTAGTACGATTGGTTCCCCATCATATGCCCTTTCTAAATATTTAGGTAGTCTACTTCAACCACACGTGGGTAACACCCCTTCCTATATTAAGGATTCCACACACTTCATTGAGAAGTTAAAAACTATATCACTTCAGCCAGGCGATATCTTGGTGAGTCTCGATGCGGTGTCTCTGTTTACGAGAGTACCTGTTGATGTCTCTCATTAATGATATTTTTTACTGAAGAGATCACAAGGCTTTTCTATCACTGCATGACCTCCTCCTACTTTCTATGGAATGGGAAATATTATGAGCAGACAGATGGTGTGGCCATGGGAAGTCCTCTCTCTCTCTCTCTCTTGTTGTGGCTAATTTTTTCATGGAAAACTTCGAAGAGAAAGTGTCGCCAGCACCTTGCAAACCGAAGATCTAATGGTGATATGTGGATGATTCATTCATCATATGGACAGAAGGTGAAGACATCTTGGTCACTTTCTGGATGACCTTAATCTCCAACACCCTTCCATTTGTTTCACCAGGGAAATGGAATCTGACAGCAAAATACCATTTTTAGATGTTCTCGTCACCAAGAAAGAGGATGGATCTTTAGGACACAGCATGCATCATAAGCCTACACACACCAATAGATATCTCCACACAGATTCTCACCATCACCCTGCCCAGAAACATGGTATCCTTACAACTCTGACTACCAGGGCCAGGAGGATTTGTGAAGTGTCAGCTCTACAAGAGGAAATTAACACCTTGAGAACCACCTTTGAGAGCAACGGTTACAGCAGAGCTTTGATCTCAAGGGTTCTGAAATCAACACATAATTAGATGTCTGTTAAGGGAAAAGATGTAAAAGGAACTGCTTACCTACCTTACATACATAACACAACAGATCGTATTGCTAAAATCTTACGTAGGTACCATGTATGAACTGTTTTTGGAACATGAATTAAGATTAGGCAACTCCTGCGACCAACTAAGGATAGTTTGCGTAAATTGCAACAACCTGGTATCTACAGAGTTCCCTGTACTTGTGGCAAGGTTTATATTGGGCAGACTTCGAGAATGGTGTGTACTCGCATCAAAGAACAAACCAGATGTATCAGACTCAACCAACCTGATAAATCAGCTGTTTCTGATTATGCCTTAACACCTGGTCATGATGTCTTGTTCCAAGAAGTGGATGTTCTTGCCCCTATAAAGCAATATCGCCCAAGAATTAAAAGGGAGGCGGTTGAAATACATAAACACCCAGATAATTTCAACCGCGATACAGGTTACAACCTCAGTGAATCATGGCTACCTATTATCAGAACAATTAGAGAGTAATACTTCACTGTTGCCATTCGTTGTCTCTAATATGGAGCTAAAATGGCATCCCTTTTACATCTTAGGGCACCATTTCAAGTTCCTTGTTGCTTTCTCGTAGCAACATTTAATACGTCATTTCATTTCTCTGTTGTCTCCTGATGAAGAAATGCAAGGTTCCTTTCGAAACGCATAGAATGTGTTTACAAATAATTACACAGCATAAGCCCAAAATATACCTCGTGAATAGTTACATGGGCTGTGAAAGTCTAAATGATAATATCAACAACTATTAGTTTTGTTCTATTTCTTTCATCTATGTACAATTCCCTGTCTGCATCAGCCCTTGTTTGGAGCCATTTCTGATAAGCCTTCTTTTTACGTTTACAAGCTGCTCTCACTTCATCATTCCACCAAGATGTTCGCTTTTTTCCATCTTTATACACAGGTGTTCCTAGGCATTCCCTTGCTGTTACTACTACAGCATTCCTGTATGCCACCCATTCTCTTTCCATATCCTAAACCTGCTCTGTTTGGAACTTCTCACTAATTATATACATGCACTTCTGTCTAATTTCCTCATCCTGGAGATTTTCTACCCTTATTCATTTGCAGACAGATTTCACTTTCTCTATCCTAGGCTTAGAGATACTTAGTTCACTAAGGATCAGATAGTAGTCTGTTTCATCGAAAAGTTCCCGAAAAATCTGTACATTCCTAACAGATTTCCTGAATTTAAGTCGGTTAAGATATAGTCTATTATGGATCTGGTACCCCTAGCCTCCCATGTGTAGTGGTGAATAGCCTCAAGCTTAAATAATATATTCGTAACTGCTAAACTCACACTAGCACAGAAGTCCAGGAGACGCTTCCCATTTCTATTAGCTTCCAATCACCCTTTCATATCCTTGAGTTCTATTTCCAACCTTTGCATTGAAATCACCCATTAGCACTATCCTATCGTTGCTGTTGACTCTGACTATGATGTAACACTCATTGCTTCATAAAACTTCACATTTTCATCCTCATCTGCACATGGTGAATACACTGATACAGTTCTCATCCTAATTCCTCCAACTACAAATCTACCCACATTATTTGTTTGTTTACGTGCCTAACAGAAACTATGTTGTGTGCAATAGTATTCCTGATGAACAGCCGTACCCCAGACTCTGCCCTTCCTTTTTTTAACATCCATCAAATACACTTTATAATCTGCTATCTCTTCCTCATTATCTCCCCTTATCCGAATATCACTTACTCCTAGCACATCCAGATGCATCCTCTTTGCTGACTCATCCAGTTCTACTTTCTTTCTTCCATAAGCCCTCAATTTAGTTGAGGTCTGCACAGAGCACTGAGTACTGAGACTACATTTTTTTTTTTTTTTTTTTTTCTATAACTGGATTTTGTGGTACCCCTTCTTTCTGTAAGATCCAGTCAGAATATCTTCTCCAAGTCACCTTTGCCCTTCCTCTTTGTCTGCTCAGTTCCTCAATGTGCAAGGAATATTATACAAAGTGGGATTTATTTCCTCTCATTGCAAGACCGAACTGGCAAAATTACTTCTCCTGAAGCTTCTTGCTGATAAGGGTGACCAGGTTTTACCCAACAAAATTATTTAAGACTCGGCAGTAGATCATCCAGTAGAAATCGTGTTTTTCTACCATAAGCAGTTATTATTATTATTATTATTATTATTATTATTATTATTATTATTATTATTATTATTATTATTATTATTATTATTATTATTGAAGAGGAATGATGTAGACATGAAGAGGCTAAACGACAAGCACAGAAGCTCCATTAATCTCAGCCCCACCCTCCCCCAGCCATTCCACGTGATTCGTTTGGACGTATGTTTCACGCCAAGATTGAGCTACTCTTTTTCTTTTTCTTTTTCTTCTGCTGCTTTTCCCACACCTGTGGGGTCATGGGTATTGGGCTACTAAGTCATATGAAACATATTCACAACATAAACTACTGAAGAATATGTTTACTCGGATACAAGTTGCAGCCAATGACATTTCCTAATAATAACACTTGTGTTTGAAGGTTGTCATATTCTGTTATTTAAATATCCCAGCTATGCCTAAGCTAGTCTGCTTTCAGTATTTTTGTAACTTTATTCAGTATTGATTATTTTTGTAGCCAAGTAATTAAAAAACCAAGTCCATGTGTCGTTTTTATATATAGGAATAGCCATTTATAATATTACTTGTATTCAGAATTTATGAAAAGAGTAACATTAATGTTCCAAATCTTTCCGTTATCCAAGTAACAGGAAAGTGTCCCCTCCACTGATAAATTCATTCTCAGCAACAACCTTTTTTGCATTATTTAGAGACTACTTACTTGCACTTTCAAAAAAGTGTAAGTAAAAAAAAAAAAAAAAAAACAGCATATGGCAAGAGAGTGACCTACCTTAAAGGTACCAGATATTTATATCTCATTCAGATTGTGATGATGGTTGCAAAAGTTTGCACTCGTCTCCTGTGCTGAAAGTTACTGTGTGGACTACTAGCATAGTAAGTCGACATTTATGAGTACTTAAAACAGGAGTGACTGCTCTCACTAGATTTACTGACATATTAAGGCCTTTTTCCTGACAGAATACCATTAAAACCTAAACTCCATGCCAGTACAGCTCTGATAGACCTTGGCCTACCTAGCAAATTATGCTCAGCCTGGAGGCCTGCTGATTATTAGAGGACATGTGGTCACTGTGATGAATCCTCAGATGTTATAAGCTTTCTAGACATGGGCCACAATATCATCATCAGATAGCACCTCAATTACTTAGGCTTAGTCGACCTCAAACAAGCCTTGAGATCAATGTAAAAATCCTCAATCTGGCCACCCAGGGCCTCCTGGTAAGAGGCAGGTTTGTCACCTCTTGACTGCAGGTCCAGGACAAATTACCATTGTATTTTAAAATTCGAATGAAGTGATCTGATTCATTGCAATAACAATGTATTGTTTCAAATACTCTCATCCTTTCTTGCACTGTATTATTTATCCCTAAATTATCCTTGTATTTGTATTTTCCATTATTTGTTTTTAGTTGTCATTCCTGACACAAGTAGACATTTTTTAGCATATAGAGTAGAATACCTACAAAAATATTCTCATTGTTTTTGTGCATGAATTTTGGCTGCACTCTTCTTTCTGTAATACTTTACATATCCTGTACTTACACCAACATAGAAGTTATTTTATGTTTTGCTTGATTTAGACCCCATTTTATTTGGTTCTTGGTGTATTTCCTGATGCTTACAGGTTCTCACATTTCAGATGAAGAAATCAGGCTCTCAGAAGATAAATTTGCAGAGTCACTGCATCTAGCGCAGATGGGAATGTTCAACTTGTTGGAGAATGATGTGAGTGTGTGCTTGTGTACAGTATGCCATTGTGTAATTTGGTATTTCCTATTTATGAAGAATTTGCTTGCTAAATGTTAATAGATCACTCAGTCTATTGTGATCAATATGAAATACGATACATTGCATCAGAAATAATTTGAGGAAAAGAAAATTAGTACTTTTTACCTTAGATCACTGTGTTTGTTCTTCTATACATTCAAGTTTTATCACTTTCTTATATATTATGATCACAAACCAGAGAACCTATGGGAGGAACAAAAATGTTGGGGTTAGTGTCATAATTCTGTCATGCCTATCTCTTCAAATACAGTGGAACCTCGATATCTCGAATCACCTTGGGAGCTAAATTTTATTTCGAGTTATCAAATAGAGAATACCGTTTTTGAGCATATATAGCGCATAATTGAATTATATGTATGTACGGGCTTATAGTAAATACAGTATTTTTTACAGTACGTAAAAATATACTAACAAACTCGTATTTTGCGGCATTGCTTTAATTTTGACCCGTATTAAACTAAATTTTTAGAAGATGGAATACGGTACATATAGTAGTGAAACAAGAAACGTACCTCCGTTAGCACTTTTGGAAAAAATTAGTTAGTCTCTTCTGTTTTTTACTGTTAACCTTCCTTTCTTCCACACACTTTTCAACAACATTTACTGCTGTGAGAAACACTGTCATTTGTATTCGACTGACTCTGTATGTAGGTTCGAAACCACGCAGCCAAGATTCGTAAACGGAGCTTGTCATCCATGATTTCAGGGGTTGCTTTCGTACGTGACCGGTAATGAATTCACATCCCAAAAAAAAGAAGCTTTGCCGATTTTCCGATCACTAGAAGTTTGTTTTTCGATTCCCGTCATATTAGTTCCCAGCATCACTGCAATTCTTTCTTTACTTGTTAACTGTTGCTCACAAACTACAAATGCTGTATTGCACAGTCAATGTTGTACAAAATTCGAGTTACAGAGTACGTTTGCTTGGAGAGAAATTCATGTAACCGAATTTCAAGTAATAGAGAAATAAATACACGTGAAGAATAGGACAAACAGCCGGAAAATGGAAGTTACTTTGAGATACTGAAAATTCTATTAATAGAAGTTTGAGATATCAAGGTTCGACTATACTTCAAAAACTCTGATAGGAAATTTTGAATTTCAGAATAATTCAGGATAAATCATAAAGGTTGAAATCATTTGGCAAC
Source organism: Anabrus simplex (assembly GCF_040414725.1). NCBI lineage: Eukaryota > Metazoa > Arthropoda > Insecta > Orthoptera > Tettigoniidae > Anabrus > Anabrus simplex. Next base: position 952,587,311 of record NC_090265.1, on the reverse strand, counting down.
AAAATCATGTCACAACAAGAGATGGTTACTGGATTTGAAGTGAAAATTCTGTCAGAATTGTTGTGACATCACATATAGTGTTACTCTTAGACTAACATATTGGTTTATCTTCCATGTTTTTATTATTATAAGGGTATTATGGAGTAGTCATGATACAATCTGCTCTCAAAATCGTTCGTAATTGCATAAAACATGGTGCAGTCAAGTATTAAACAATTAATAGTGAATTATAAATAAAGAATACTGGACATGGAGATCAGACTCGTTAAATTGCCTCCAAACTTCAGTGCTAGCTCTGAAGGGAAGGTTTGGAAGACAAGCTTTCAGGTTTATTTGGTAGCTGCAGGGAATGATGAAACTTCAGACATGGTAAAATTGTCTTTATTAAGAAATATGACGGGCTCTGAAGCAGCCAGAGTAGTGTCGATGGTTCTCCTTTGAGAAACAGATAGTAAATGTTATACAAAAGTAACAGAGGAGTTCTATAATAATGTTATTGTTTTTACCTCCCACTAACTACTTTTTTGACGGTTTTCAAAGACTCCAAGATGCTGGAATTTTGTTCCGCAGGAGTTCTGGTTTTTGCTAGTAAATCTACTAACGTGAGGCTGGTGTATTCGAGCACCTTCAAATACCTCTGGACTGAGCCAGGATTGAGCCTGCCAAGTTGGGGTCAGAAGGCCAGCACCGCAACAGTCTGAGCCACTCAGCCTGGCTAGCATGAATACAAACTGATGGCGAATCATTCAAACGTTTCCTGCAAAGCCTCTTGAAAATCAAAGATTCAGAGAGAAAATAATACATGAAAATCTTCAAGAAACACTCTTGTGAATAGATAAAGCTATTGTATCTGTTGAACAAGTGAACTGAGTAGGAAACAAGTAGAACAACTCAATCAGAATATGGAAATATCTTTTATTTCCAAACATGCCAAGTGTCCTGTGAAATCAGAAACTAATACTAGATAGTGACCAGTTGTCACACTTTACAGTAAATGTATAGGTGTCAGAGAAAACAATGCCCTAGGCAGTGCTCCACATTTGACAAATGGTGCAATAAATGCAATCTTTTTAATCTTTTGCAGTTGGGTACTTCTGATGGAAGCCAATTAAATGTGTCAAGTGCCAGCCCAAAGATGACAGCAATTGTTGTGATGGCTCGAACAATAGTCATGTGACTGTAAATTTAAAACTTCTAAGTACACTTGAGAGCAAAAACATTTTCTGATTTGCAAACTAGTGTACCAGAAAGTCAGGTTGGTATGAAAAAATTAAAATAGAAAAATGTTTTATCAGTTGCAAACTTGATTTGGGAACAGATGTTAGCATTATGGCCCAGAACATATTCAAGAGGATTAATGACAAAACCTCACTAGTTCAAATACCAGCCAATATATTGTTAGAAAGGTTTCATAAAACTACAGTGAAGCCTGTTGGGGATGTCACTTTGTTTTGTAAATACAGCTTTAAACAGAAGAAGATTTGTTGCACAATGGTCTCACCCCTAACTAGTGCAAAAGGTAGTCGATTAAAATCGAGTAGCTTTTATGCTGAAAATCCATAATGTCTTTCCCCGCTTCCGGTAAAGAGTCTCTAGAAAATCAAATATTGAGAGACGGTACAAGGGATTTGTGATAAAAATATTCAAGAAGTTCTGTTGCAAACTGATAAAGCTGCTCACTTTATTTGGATATGGCATGAGAAAACACATCTTTACAGTCATAATTTGCATTTCTTGCATCATCTTAAAATATCCTCGTGCAAATTTGGTCACTAATAGAGAGCTCTCTGGCTTCTTAAAATCATTTTGCTACCAAGGTGAACCTTGTGTAATCCATCCATGATTGGTGACCTCAGTGCTACTGGCACTATAATTTTTTCTCCATTAAAAAGCATTCTTGATTCAATGTACAAGTCTTGAAGTTTCTTCCATGACTTACCCTTAGTAGGTGTTAAATTCTGGCAAAAAGCTACAGTTGTTCTGAAAGGTCGAGAACCACGATCGTACTGGTTAGTGAGAAATGGTGCAAAGAAAATCTCTCTTAGGAGAAATACGAGTCAGATTAAGAGGTCAATCAGTGCCAGCCAGGTACTCTGATTTTGACACTATTCTGGAGTTGCTCGTATTACCTAAGATGGAGTCCGGCTCCATGGCTAAATGGTTAGCGTGCTGGTCTTTGGCCACAGGAGTCCCGGGTTCAATTCCCGGCAGGGTTGGGAACTTTAACCATCATTGGTTAATTTCGCTGGCATGGGGGCTGGGTGTATGTGTCGTCTTCATCATCAATTCATCCTCATCACGATGCACAGGTCACCTATGGGTGTCAAATCAAAAGACCTGCACCTGGCGAGCCGAACATGTCCTCGGACACTCCCGGCACTAAAAGCCATACGCCATTTCATTTCATTTTTTTCACCTAAGATGGACAACAGAAAACTAAAAGAAGATGTAGGACTACCATAAGGAGAACTGTCTGTTGATGAGGGACCCACAGAAGTACGCGAGTCGTCAAAAAACCTTTACGCCTTATTATTTTATAGAAGGTGTTGTGATGTCATGTCTGTTCAAGTATGTAGTGTTATTCTTGGACTAACATCTTGGTTTATCTTCTATATTTTTATTATTGTAGTGACATTGTATGAAGAAGTCATAATACAATCTGTTCTTAAAATCATTTTCATAATTATATAAAACAAGAATTTGATCATTCATGATACACAAAGAACTTCAGATGAAATAAGCTTCTTCTTGTTACTGTACTATGGACATGACTGATAGAGAAATACCATTCTTTTCAAATTTGGAGCAATGTACAGACAAAACTCGTATTTTATATATATAGATTTAGTATTATGTTAGTCATTACAACATTATGTTTAAAATTATTTCATAATTCAGATGTCTTATATAACTAATTAACAAATAATATTTCTTTCTGTCAAAAATAGTTACTTAATAAAAAAGTAGGTTCTTTGAACAAAATATTTGAATATTTAAATAAACATAATGACAGTTGATGTAAATATGACCATAAATATAATGTATTATGGATTATTTAAGAAAATTTGAAGCAAATAGTACATAATGTAGTTGCAGGTCATAATTATCTTTAAAAAAGATTAATTTTATAGATAACTTTTTGAAATACATTTAATAATTTGGGAACCCCTTCCCCACAAAACCAAAAGAAGTAATTATAAACCTAATCAGTTTAGAAGTGTAATTTCGCTACTTGCTCTCTTAGTTTGTGGTCACCTCATACTGTACATACAGCATACAAATATTTAATGCAAGGACACATCGTTTGTGTGTATCGCTATGAGGTCATTAAGTCTCTGTGTATCAAGGCGGGAACTTTTTACACTGATTAAATTTCCCGAGCAGCTGAATGCACTCGCAGCTGGTATGTTAAGCACTTTTTTCGCTGCACAGGCAAGTCGGGGCAGCCTGTGCGAATTATTTTTCCACCACCGCAGTATATTTTCGTTACTAATAAACCCTTCTTGCAAGTACCTACTGACCCCATCATGTGTCATTGGCAAATTTTCTGATCGATTGTCAAATTTCGCTTTCTTACATTGCACAGAATTTTCTTCATTTGAAGAAGATGGGACTTCTTGTGTATTTTGATTGGGTAGCTGCTCTGAAAATATATATGGCCAAATTATTGATATTTTATGCTAATGTTACGATATTAAAAATATCTCATTTGCATAGGTATAATACGTAAATAATAATAATAATAATAATAATAATAATAATAATAATAATAATAATGATAATGATGATGATGATGAAATAACCACAGAAACCTTCAGCACACATTTGTTGAGCTGCCTCGAAAACAAAAATTTGTTCTCTTGCATTTAGGTTTTTTAATGTGTGATATTCTCACCAAAAATGTTGCAATTTTTCGTAACATAGTGACTTCCATTTTCTGCTCCAGGAAGACGTGACTGGTTTGTTTCAAAAGCTTCAGGTACTGAAAATTCATTTAGTATGAAATCATTTTTACATTTAAATATCAGGAGACTTGCATTAAAAAGAAATTAAATATTAGCTGTTTGTCATCCTGTAAGAGTACAATGGGCTTTTAAGGCATAAAACCACGGAAGGACCAGATGTAAAGCCGGCTCCTCATCACCCTCAAGATCCATTGTGGCTTCCTTAAATGGCTTAAGAAATGTTGTAAGCAGGCCAGTAATGTCCTGATCATAACTGAGCATTTTATCAGAGGCACCCTTCTTCTCTAAAATAGTTCTCACAGCATCAACCTGGGGGTGAACTGATTGCAGCATGTCAAAATAACTGTTCCACTGAGTGGAAACATGGTTTCAAAGATGATTGTAACCTCACACATAGGCCTCTTCTCTTAAAGTACGAAACCAGTGATTTCACTGAATGTTTAACAGCTAACACATTAGGAACACTTTCTTTCAAAAAGGGTTCGCTCAGAACATGGTTCAAGACTGTATTATTAATATGAGCCATGCATGAAAGACGCTTCTGTATGCTGAGGGCCTTAATAATATTGCTTCCCTGGTCTGTTGCAAATGTAATTTTGAGTAATGCTAAGTCCTTCCAAACGACCTTCCAATTCACTGCAAATATTTTCACCAGTTTTTGGACAGTCAGGGAAGGCTGAACACATTAATACATACATATTGAGAGACCAGTCTGCATTTATATAGTGCATTGTAACAGACATATAGTGCACACCCTTGTAATTATCTGTCCACAGGTCAGTGGTACTTACACAGATACCATATTGAATAGCATGCACTATATTGAGAAGCATTTTACTGAGCACTTTGTCTGCGTAGGTTTGTACCTTCCTAGCAACTGTGACTCGAGAGGGTATAACATTTTTAATATCCACTAAGCCATACTTTTTTCCCCATTTCTATCAGCATTTGCCCTAAATTTAAAAAATCCTTCACCCTCAATAGTTGTAAATGGTCTCAAGTCCTGGGTGCACATTTCCACATGCTTGTCAGTCATCAAGTCCTTGTCCTCTTTCAAAATATTTTTAGATTGTGGTAAATTTGGGTCAAATTTGCAGACATGTTGCAACATACTCGATGTTCCTAAATAGGTGCTGAGTAGCTTTTTACAAAAATTGCATTGTAAGTAACCTACTGGCTTATTTGAAACCTGTTCATAAACACATGAACATTTTTCCCATGCTAGACTTGAGCCCTGTTTTATTGCTAGAATAAATTCACCATTTTTTAATTTTTCTTTGACTTCCTTTACAGTTGATTTGTTCATTTTACTGCTGGTTGCACCTCTAACTACAATGGACCTGCACTCGACGCAATATGTAGCTACACTAACATATAACGGCACATTCACATCGCAAACTTCACGTTCACTCTTGTCAAGTCTGGCAGTCCGAACGGGTCCCAGGCAACCTGCCATGCTTAGGGAAACGCAGGTTTTGTTTTGCTATGACTAACGCGCTCAGTACGTATGCACTCTTGCTTCACTGATGGTCAAGCTAAGCTGCTTTGCTTATTGCAGAGCAGCTTGGGGCAGGCAAGACTGAAATACATTTGGTACACCTTTGGTTGCAATTCACTACTAGCATATGCTTAATCAAATGCGTTTAAAATAAGTTATTATCCTCTGTACTGGCTAAAACAACTTTGTTGTCTATGTATTTGAGTTTGATAACTGATGTCAGTCTTCGCTTGTAGTCTGCTAAGATTAAATCAGCTGCCATCAAATGTAGACAGTATTCCCTAATCCAAAGGAAGTTTTCCCTAAACAAGCAGTCGCTGTTCAGCCGAGAGGCCTGCAGATTACAAGGTGTCGTGTGGTTGGCATGGTGAATCCTCTCGGCCATAATTTTTGGCTTTTTAGACCGGGGCCAATACCTCATCGTCAGACAGCTCCTCAATTGTAATTGTGTAGGCTAAGTGGACCTTGAACCTGCACTCAGATTCAGGTAAAAATCCCTGACCTGGCTGGGAATCAAACCCAGGGCCTCTTGAGTAAGAGGCAGGCACACTATCCCTACACCACAGGGCCAGCAACAAGATGCAGTATAGTCTTTAACAAATATAGACCGTGGTTTCCCATTTTCACACCAGGCAAATGCTGGGGCTGTACCTTAATTAAGGCCACGGCCGCTTCCTTCCAACTCCTAGGCCTTTCCTATCCCATCGTCGCCATAAGACCTATCTGTGTCGGTGCGACATAAAGCCCCTAGCAAAAAAAAAAAAAGAAACAAATATAGAGAGCAGTGTCAGAGCGATTACACATCTTGCTTGAGAACTATTATGATCTGAAAGGGCTCTCCAGGTATTTTGTTACTGAGAATAACAGCACTCATTTTGTTGTGTAGCAATCAAAGTATTTTGATGCATTTCAGTGGACACCCAATCAAATTAACTTGTGAAAATCTTAACAACAAATGTTCCACCTTTACAATACCATAATAATTTTTATTAATTTTTTTTTTTTTGCTAGGGGCTTTACGTCGCACCGACACAGATAGGTCTTATGGCGACGATGGGACAGGAAAGGCCTAGGAGTTGGAAGGAAGCGGCCGTGGCCTTAATTAAGGTACAGCCCCCAGCATTTGCCTGGTGTGAAAATGGGAAACCACGGAAAACCATTTTCAGGGCTGCCGGATGCAAGCTCACAGCCGCGTGCCTCTACGCGCACGGCCAACTCGCCCGGTATTTTTATTAATAAGACTACATTAAACTATACTGCTGATACATGTTTCATCCCTCAGTTATTGAGAATATGGTAAGGACACAATGAAATCTATGGATAGAAGGTATATGGATCTTGTGATGTGGCGTATTGGCATCTTGTCAATCTTGTATCATAAAATAACATAAACATGAATACGATGTGAATCATAAAGTCCAGCTATTGCACAGGTTAAAATATTGTTACATGCGTGGAATTGCACAAATGTAATACAACATGAGTAGCTATGCGAAATAAATTAATCATGTTGTTATCCCAACATTGTGAACATATTGTACATGTTTTTGACATGTGTACATAAACAATGCAAGATTAATGCCTCGTTAAATTAGCTTCTTGTGATGATTTGAAGAAACGTGGACTTACGTTGAAAGACCCAATGAAAGGTAGGTTGCTCCTAAGATCTTCTTGGTTTAGAGTTGGAGACTTTCTCAAGATCTATAAACATATTGTGAAGAGTCTGTTTTAATTCTTTGAATTTTTCTTACAATTTCTGTCATTGAAGACCTTATTGATTGTGCTCATTTGGGTCTTAAACCACTCTAGTTTTCTATGAAGTAGGGACTCCTCTAGGAGTGGTAGTGGATGGTTAGTTAGTATTCTTGTTAAAAATATCCTGCAACATTATGTTACCCCTTGAAAGCTGCCTCAATGAGCCTTGCCTCCTTTTTTGAAGATAGCGATGGAGTAAAGCTTATTGTAGATCAACATGAATGGTTTTGCTGTATGAAATGTTGACAATGTATGTTTGTTCAGATACTATGCAGCTTCCTTCCTTTTAAAGTTTGGCAGGAATTTCATCTGAGCCTGCTGCTTTGTTGTTGTTGTGCTGTCACATGGCAGGTTCATTTAAATGTTTTCTTTGTATACCATGTATAGGCTTTTGAGGAATTGTAGCAGATATGTTCTCTTCAGTGTTCTCTTCAATCCTTATGAAAATGTTCTCTCCAGTGAGTGTTACTTACAGAGTTATCTTTAATAAGGAATTTGGTGCTATCTTAAGATTGTAAGGGGGTTCAGGCCTTGAGTTAAAGAATAGTTTTTTTGGCTAGGTTCTGCATTTCAAGTTATTTTGGTGTCCACCATTAATTTTTCTGTCTGTACAATGTTTCTGCCATTTATGTACTTTATTCATTTCACATATTTCTGTACATCCTTCTGTGGGAACATACCTTGTACCTTTCTTCAACTGTAAAACAGCTTGTATCAGTCCTTCAGTGTTCTTTTGTCCCTTTCATTCCACTTAGTTTCACTTAGTTCAAGTGTTGCTATGTTTTCTTGTTTTGTGAGTCCGTCCAGTTCATTGTTCATGTTTTTAAATGTCAAGATATGATTCTTTCCATTTTGATGAAGTTGGATATTGGTGATCCACTTACCCAAAGAATTGTGCATCGCATGACAGTACATCCGAGTATTTCCTGACACATCATATTTGCAGTCATTTTTATTATAGGCTGTTATTATGAAGAAGTTGCCACTCTCAAATGTTATGTTATACCTAATTACCAAACTTCTAAAAACACTGCTCCAAAAATAGAGACAGACACCCTTTATAACAGCTACTAACCTGGAGAACAGATACATGATGAGTTTTAATGTAATTTCCTCTAATCACCTCTTAGAGAGAGGCATTTCTGCTCAAAGTTACTGAAAATAAATCCATTCTGGAGAAGTAACTAATCTTTTCTCTCTGGTTGGTATGCTTATCAATGTACAATATTTCATTAAAGTAAAGTCTTGGAATAAATTGTTTGGTTATCTTAATTTATCTTACATTCTTGCAGTTATATCAAGAAGCATCTCCAGTACTGATCTTGTATCTGTTAACAGTTCTTTTATTTTTATTTACATTTTAGGTTGAACAAATATCTCAACTTGCTACATTTTCTGAAGCTCTGCTAGAGTATCATCAACAATGTGTTGAAGTCTTGAAGATATTGACTGAAACCCTTTTAGAAAAGTAAGTATAAAATGCAAAGACTGCTTATTAATCTTATTTATTACAGCCTCTAACTAAATTTCAGGGTCATTGATATTGATTGTACAGCTGTGCTAGAATGTAAATGACTGAAGAAACTAAAGATCCTGGAAAAAACTTGTTGTTCTGCATTTTTTTAAAAATTTGTTACAATCAACCAGCTTTTGAATCCGTACTACAGTAGTAAAAGGCAAACACATAAGTCATAAAAGGAGGAACTGTAAGAGTTTTGTTATCGTTGCCATACTAGAAATGTTTTACCTATTGTTCACTACCATTAGTAGTCTTGTGGGAGTGCTTCCACAATAATGGTGGCACCAAGAAAGAAACATTGAAACATTACCTATCATTGGTCATAGAGGAAGAAGAGAATGAGCTGATGCTGTAGATCTCTGGTATTGTAACTCTTTCAGCTTACAACTTGCATGATTTTTTGGTGACAATGAAACCCAAACCTGAGTGTAGGATTGCCTCTCCATACTTAACCAAGTGCATCTTCTAACTCAGAGAGTATTAAGATACGTATAGCATAAGAAAGTACATTTCTGCATTTTATGAGCCTATCTTATCCTTACTTTTTAGGTCAGAATTCTTCAATCTTGATTTGATGGCATAGAGTCGGTCATGTCATCAGTCGATTTGAAAAGCATTCGATGAATAAAATCCTTTCTGTTACTTTTAAGAACATTTGTTATGTTCTTGATTAGATCTTCTTACTAAAAATGTCACCAGGGATGTTCAAATAGTTATTTGTATCCAAGATCTTGTGCTTGCTCCTGACTGAATTTTACTGGGAATTTTGAAGACAGGCAAATCCATGTTGTTCATGTCAGCATATAAAGGAACCCTGATAAACACATTAGGTGTTTATTTGCTAAATTATCTCTGCATCTCACTCTGGATTTACTGATAGGACTGCTGAAGCACAATCTATTAGTGAGAACAGTACGTAGAAACTTACACGCGTGTCGCCCAGGTGGTGTCAGCTCAGAAGAATTGTATTTTGCCAGCTGAGGTGAATAGGCCTACTTGGGACCATGCTTGTTCAACTGTTCGCCTTTGATCCTTGCCCAGTATTACTGCATATTCTTCTGGTGTAGCTTCTTTTCTTTCTTCTGACCACAGGATGGGCACGCTGCCCCCCCCCCCCTCCCCCTGCTCTCAGGGAAAGAAAAAATCTAATATAGTCAGGTGTTTTTCTTTCAAGAAAATGATTTTAAAATCGGTATTATGTAGAAGTGGTAGGTAATACCATGTGTGGTATTCTACCATGAAATACAAGTCCCCATTCATCTTCCAAAATATTAAAAAATACTACATACCCCCAGGTCTAGTCCCCCTACAAACCATCCTATGGGCACCCTGGAGGTTTAGGCAAATGCTGGGGCTGTACCTTAATTAAGGCCACGGCCGCTTCCTTCCCATTCCTAGGCCTTTCCTATCCTATCGTCACCATAAGACCTATCTTTCGGTGCGACGTTAAGCAAAATTGAAAAAGAAATGTTTGGAGGTTTTCCCTGAATACCACAGACTTTCTTCAGGTTCTGTTTCACAGCAGGTCTGTTTTATTATCTGTAAGCAGCAGTTCTTTTTGTGTCCCCCTCAGTCTCATCAGCTGGGTGGTACTGACTTTCTTGTTTTGCCAGAAGGTGAAAAGGTAGTTAGTCAGTCTGTTGGGAGGCAATCTTGCCACTTGTCCATAGAAAGGTACCCTTCGTTTCCTGGCACAGTTGGAGAGCCTCTCTCTCTGGGAGTAGAGCTCTGACTTGTAATGTTTCCAGTACTCCTTATCTTCCAGTGTAAGGTCTAGGATCTTTATGAGAATTCCTCTCTCTCTGATTTCTAGTTTTTGCAAATCAAGCCTTTTCTATTAGTTATACTCCGTGGCATACAGGACTTCTGGATGGATTACTGTTGTGTAGTGTTCCAGCTTCAGATTTCGTGACAAGCATGGCTTGTAGTAGTTGTTCTAGTCAGTCAATAGACCAGTTCCAGCTTTGATGCTGGTAAAGTACTTGGTTTTCTCCAGTGATGCTTGAAGTCCCACTTTGACAACTTGTCTTCAGAGACAGTTGACCTGAACTGATGCTGTTTCCGGAGATTTGGTGATCAGTGCCATGTCATCTGCAAAGGCCAGACAATCTTCTGTCAGTCCTTCCCTCTTGTGACCCAGGTAGACTCCATTCTCTACACCCAAATTGGTCAGTTCTTTGTGAATTTGTGACATTCTCTCTCAGTTTTTTCAAGGATGTAGTTGAAGAAAGGTAGAGAAAATCCATCACCTTTTCTGACCCCTGTTTTGATCTTGAAGGTTTCTGAGATCTCAACCTCTGAATTCAACCTTGGAGTGTATCAGTTAGGGTTTGTGGAATGAGTCTTAGGATTTTGTTGTGTAGTCATAGTTTTTCACAACCACACAGCCATGATAATTCTGTATACCATGATACATTAAAATGTCTTTCAAAACCTCCATGTTATTTAGTCTCCAAGTCTTTTAATGCAGGAGTTGGTCTACCATTTGAAATATTACTTTTTTCACTAAATATTTGCAATCCTAAGAAATGGTTTAAAAGACTTTCTATAACACAGCCACAATCCCACGAACCTGCTACGCTGGCGTAGCAGGGGGAGAGGTGATACTCCCACGTGGTGCGTCCCAGGTGGCGGATAGTGGGGTCCTAACTGGCTTGCCGGCGGAATTGAGGGAAATAAAATACCTCTCGCGGACCACACACACACCCCCCTGTGGGTGGGGGAGGCAGCCGAAGAATTCACCCACGGTATCCCCTGCCTGTCATAAGAGGCAACTAAAAGGGGCAACCAAGGGGTGATCCAATTAGAACCATGAAACTACTTGTAATTAGTACAATCACACAGGGAACACCATGGGTTGCATTTACTTGTGCGTAGTACCACTATGTTAGATATGCAGTACGTTTGTGATTAGTAGCGACAGTGTGTGAATCAGGAGGTGGGTCCTACAGTACCTGTGATTCGTACCCCTATATGAGCAACACCATGGGATTAGCGACACCATGGTTCTGCCTTACCTGTGCTCAGTTCCTACTATGTGAGGAATTCCACGGGATAGTACGAGTCCCTGTGGTTAGTCCACTTATGTGAGGAACGCCATAGGTTTGCGTTGCCTTTATAGGTTTGCGTTGCCTGCAAATAGCACCGCAATGTACGAAACACCATAGGTCTGTGTTACATGTGTGCATTACACTACCTGTGAATAGTACCATAATATGTGGAATACCACGAGTCTCTGCTACTTTTGATTAGTACCGCAACATTACACATAGCATGGTTCTACTTTCCTAGCGATAAATACCATTATGAGGGGCTGATGACCTGGATTTTGAACCCGTTTCGACTATAAGCATAATCGATTCAGCATCGTGCTATAGAAGCAGTCCCTTGTTCAGTAATACTATTGTTTTGTGCCAGCTTCTGTGCATGTGATGCACTGTGGGTTGGATCCACTGATCGTTTTAAATTCATATCTGTCCATCCATTCATTCTTCGTCCTCGTGCTTTGAATTCTGATCAGTGGAGGATTTTGGACTTTTAAGTTGTCATTTCATTTCGTCTCATTTCATACCATTAGGGGCCGATGACCTCGATGTTAGGCCCCTTTAAACAACAAACATCAATCAATCAGCCACAATCATAGGAAAATACCTCATGAGTCAGTTTAGAAGCCATGCTTGGGGAGTGTAGAGAAGATAGAAAAGCACAGTTTGCCTTTATATCACGCTGGCAAATAATGCACGACACCAAGCGTGATATACACTCACGATGGCACTACGGGTCAGTGATACCCAGCCTCAGTGAGTTTGCCATCGAAGCGCTGCAGGCAACACGTGGCATAAATCAGAAATAGCAACATTAGAAGCCACCCAAGGTTAATAGAGAAATACAGTAGCCATGCCCTTGGAGAAAACTAACACCATTGCAACAGAAGATGCTGCAAACTTAAAACCTGAAGTAGAATCTAACAGACAGAAAAGAGAATTGCTTCATACCCAAATGAGCTGAAATTCTTACCAGAATACTTCAAGGAAAGGGAAGTATCCATGTTACCATCTTAAGAAAGAGAAATGGTTGCATTTGAGATGCGTAGAGTTACAATGTACTCTATTGTGGGAAGGTAACTTTCAAGAAGTAGAATACTTCAGATGGGTAAATCAAAACCAAATTAAATGGCCTAAAGTTAAGAAAACTGTGTAACTAGTGATTACTAAACTAGGATATTTACAATGTAAAATAAACATTGATGAGGTATCTTGAGTTAGATAGTTTATTAACCAGCAAGCTTTCAACTTGAAACCAGGGTCATAACTTCAGTTCATAATTTTCTCAAAGTAGATTAGTTAGTTTTTTTCTTTGCTTAGAACATTCGCTCCTGTGGAATATATGTTATCTATTATGAGCAACACGTGGATGTCTCATAGAAATAAAATGGATGAAAACACAGTTTGAGCCTTGCTCTACTGTAAACTTCAATTTTATATGTAAGGGATTGCACACAAAAAAATTCAAACCAACATAAATATACTTAGGCAGGTTCGTTATAGTGAGAAATATATGGGGCTCTGTAAGAAAAGTGTAGCCAGTGAAAACGTGAAAATTATTGGTGATGGTTGAGGTGATAAGTCATAAAATTTGCCCTTACATTTGATAATTGAAAGTGTCCTGGTTTACGCCCAAAATAATATGGTAACTGTATCTATAAAATAAGTCTTATTCCTGTGTATTCTGTAGCATGGAATTCAATATGATAAAACCAAATGTTGGGTTTTGGACCATTTTATTCTTGCATTAATCAAATTTTTTCACATTTATTTGTGTGGTTGGCTGGTTGGTTGTTTTACTCAAGTTGTTCACCTCGTCTTACACATTTTGGTATTTCTGTATTTGTCCATAGGAAAGATGAGGCTGCGAATAGACCCAAATCGGAGTTTGTGCCCAAGACTTTGGCTGATCTACATGTAGAGGGTCTGACGGATGGTATGAATGGTGCGCCCCCCCACCCGCCCTCCAGTACGGGTCAGTACGGCAGAGCGCGGCATGATGACCCCTTCGATCCTTGGCATGCCCCTCCAGTCAAAGGTGAAACAAAACCTGTTTTCACTATACAGATGTGGGAATTATCTTGGTTGTGCATTCCCACATTGTAAGTCACTGGTGATGGGACTGTTCATAAAATATCCTCATTAAAGTCATAATATTGAAGTGTATTTCTGTTTTCAAAACTTAATATTCTTAAAGGATGATGTCTGACTTGATTCCTTGTTCATTTGGAAGGATTTTTCCCATTATAATTATTTTCTTCTGATAGATTGAAGCATGACAGTGGAACGGATGAACCAGACTATTCGATATTAAAAAATGCCAAAAGTTATTTACATCATGAAGGGGTTTGGGCTACCATGGGGTATTTTTTAGGAGATGCCAAAAGTATTCAAAGAATGGTGGAATCGGTATGTGTACAGGCACCAAGTTGGTTGTAGCCGACAGTTAAGAACTGGATTTTTGTTATACTGTATTTTATTATTATTACTATCAAAATTCAGGTTAAGTGTTAGTTCCAATGTTCCTGTGTACAAGAAGTGTTATACGTATAGAGACTGACTGTAGACTTTGTGCAAGTAATCTCTTATAGCACATTGGGAATATAATGCTTGTACTGAAATCCTGTATTGTGGTTCTTAATTAGCAGTTCAGGGGCAAGGTCTGATATTTGCATGTATCATTTGTTAGGCAGCAAGGGTTTTCATACAACATATGACATGAGAAATTTGTCATAACACAAAGTACTTTATATGCTGCTATTCCTACATATAGGCTAAGTATAATTTTTGTTTGTCCTCATTATATACAAAAAATTGTTAGACAGTTGGACAGGGCAATTAGTATCTATTTTTTTGGCAGGTTGTAAACTAGATAACTAATTTTGTATGTAGAGTTACTACATGACCATATATACTTTTGGCATCTGACCAGTTTTCATTTGATTACCCCTTGCAGAAAGGAAGCAATAGAATTTGGATGCTCAGATTATTATAACCATATTTTTTAAATTTTCTCTTGTTTATTTTTGTGATTTTTGGCAGAGTTAAATCTTCTTATGAAAAATTTGCTTGTATTAGAATTTGGAATAGAGATAGTGAATTGAATTATTCGATGACATTCCCACTTGTAATGAGGAGAACGTGTGCCTCAGGATAGGTGATCGAACCAGTAAAATGTGATCTTGAGTCTCATATTTCTTGAGGTGCTGCAGCTTTTGCTGGACACAACGCCAATGGATGAGAACATTGAACTAGTGATTGGTTGTTATGCAAAGAAGTACCTTGTAGTTTCTTCAGTTTACTAGTGCTGTAGGAATTGGGTGTATGATTTTATTTTCTGTACTTCATTTAATGAGATAATTTTATGAACAAGTCTTTAGATGTTTCCCATGAGTTGTTGTGATAGAATGACAGATTGATTTGTTTGTTTGCTTGTTTGTCTTCTTGTGTTTCTCACAGCTGTTTTCTTTATTTATAGTATGTGTTTAGAGGACTGTAATGAAGGTATTCATTTTAACATTTAATAGTAACATTAATATGTTTGTCTGTGTTTAGTATCTTTTGTTCCCAACCTTAAACAATAACCACTCTTGATCATTCTGTCAAAATCACATAAATTAAATTATATAACCTCCTCCTTTAAATATGAACTTCTAACATACTGAGCTCTGCCATACGACTGTACTAAACTCTTCTTATGCATCCATGTTCTCATAACTTTCAGTAATGAAATTCAGTAATGAAATCTGCACTACTCTGCTGATTGTATACTTAATTGTTGAAATTATTTGTTAATTCCTAACCAAAAGAAAACATGAGCTGAATGTAATTTGCATTAATGAGTTATTTTCTAGTCTGTGTTTTTAGTAAAAGTAGAAATATGATTTTCACATTTAAAATGATCAAACACGAGTCAGAAATTTGAGTAGAACTATAAGTAACTTTTCTCTTTCCTGTATTGTTGAGATAACCACTTACATATGCAGTCATTGGCATGTGTTCATTCTCTAATATACATTCATACAGGGGAATGATGAAGGCCTCTTGTTTGTCCAACCCTTGTCCCGTTTCCCTACGGGGTTGGGTATGAGGTGAGATGAATCTGTTGTGGCAGGTTTTTTATGACTGGATGCAGATGAAGGCCTCTTACGACGACAAAAATCATCATCAAACATTCGTACACACAATGAATGTCCAAACGATATTAGAGACACTCAAAATAAACTTGCACTGTATTAGGCCATGTTCAGTACATACCAAAGAGATGTTGAGTACAGAACAAAAATGACCAACCAGACACTAGTGGAATCTGAACCCACAACCTTCCGATTTTGCATCAGATGCACGCACTGTATAGTTGTGATGGCAGTAGTGCCGGACCTGCAGCTTTAATCCTTTCCAAACTCCATGGCGCAACAGCCCCAAACAACCATGGCCTGCCAAGCGACCTCTGTTCAGCAGGTGTCATGTGGTCAGCAAGACAAATTCTCTCGGCCGTTATTTTGGCTTTCTAGACTGGGGCCACTATCTCACCATCAGATAGCTCCTCAATTTTAATCACGTAGGCTGAGTGGACCTCGCAGATCCAGGTGAAAATCCCTGACCTGGCCGGGAATCAAACCCGGGGCGTCTGAGTAAGAGGCAAGCATGCTATCCTTACACTGCGGGGCTGGGTTGTATCCTTTCCAACAGAACAAATATTACTTAGGTTCTGATCCCACTGGTGTCCAGGTGGCCATTTTTGTCCTGTATTTAACATCTATTTGGTACGTACTATACAGTATGTACTGAACACTACCTAATACATTGAAAGTTTATTTTGAGTATGGTGTGATTGTGAAAATGCAATATTCATTCAGCATTATAGACCCGTACGAAATGACACATGCACTATGTCACAGAGGTGAGCACATTTCCCCAGACCTGTGTCCCATGTGTACCACGTGTGGTGTGAGTGCTATGAGTAGGTAAAGGGATGTAACAGAGTTTTTTTTAGTACCCAAACGGCAGGTGTAAACTTTCCTCATGTTGACTGTTTTTTGGGGCAACACTCCCATGAATGAGGTTATTAATGAATCATTCACTACGGAATATCCAGCTGAAAGTTTCTCTCGTAGTAAAATGTAGATAGCTATGTGGGCCCAGAGACAACTCTGTAGAATTATACAGCTGAAATAGAGGGCTATGGGGCTTATGAGCTTGATATTAGACCCCTTTAAGCAACAACGATCATCATCATCATCATCATCGGCTATAGTTTCAAAAATGGTGTAGCTAATTACGGGGTTGGCAACCTGAATTGTGTTTGAAACTTGCCAGTCAGTGAATGTAACCACAGATTGGGCTATGCCTGCTAACATCTTACTTGTCTACTATGTAGATCCCATTGGGAGAAGAAAGAGGAAGAAACTCAGGACCAGTTAAATGTGTGTGAAATCAAGAAATTTCAAAATTTGGTATAAAAATGAATGATGATACGAGCTAGAAAATAGTAATGACTAGGAAAAACAGACAGGGAAGGCGAGAGATTGATGCATAACAGAGGAGGTAGAGAGCTTCATATATCTGGGAAGAGTTCTGTCTCAAAATGGGAAAATAGAATAAGACACCAATGTAGGAACTAAATTCCACCAAAGTGATAGAGGCCAATTATGGGAGAAAGAAGTACTTACTTATGCAGTATGCTTGTGGACACTGACTGGAAAGGAAAGGAATAGAATACAGGTTATCAACTTGAAGTTGTCGTGGGAAAACTATAAGAGATAAAATACCAATGAAAAGATAAGGAGACAAGTTGGAGTTGAGGAACTACAAATTGGGGATTATCAGGTACTAACGGGTGAAGGGGAAAGTAATTGAAAAAAATTAATATTCATTATCAGATCGGTAACTTAACAGTGAGAAGGAGCTTAAACAAAATAATTCTTCTTCCCTGTTTAGTATTCATCTAGGCTTGTATTTAGAAGAAAGAAATGACTGTGGCATGCACAATATTATTTTTGTGGACCACTTTAATTTATTTCCATTCCATAGTTAAGAAATGTACTCTGTGGTTTTAAACTTTGCTAGTACCCTGTATCTACCTAAACAATGAAGTAGATTATATTTCAAAGGATCCTTACCTGACAACATACCGTATTGCATGTTTAGATGTTATATAAGTAGAGTGTATACCATTCTTTCCTGTATTCGTAGATTTTATTTTAAAATGTTCTTATACAATAAAGAATATTTCTAACCTTTATGATGCAGGGGGAATTTAATAACAGTTTATAGTGCTTACTAAGTGCTATTCCTATTCCCTTATCGTGTTCAGTTCATTATGCAGCGGTTGCAGATAGTAGAAAAGTTGAATTGACTATCTGTACAACATCAAATAAAAAGTAGGGTTAGGCACTATGTCTCTGTTTCGGCACACTGTGCCAGTGCACATTTATGTTCCACTGTTCCGGAACACCAAGTGTCAATTGTTCCAAAACATTCCCAAGCTAGACCGAGATTATATTTCAAAGGATCCTTACCTGACAACATATTGCATGTTTAGATGTTATATAATTAGAGTCTATACCATTCTTTGTTCTGTGAGTTCTGTTGCACCGGCCACTGGCCTTCGGTACATGCGTATTCTGCTTGTATATTGTGTACGTAAATAGATTACCGGTACTGACGAATGTTTCTTCAATTGTGCGAGTATATGTTTAATTGGTAAAAATAACATTTTGATATTTGTAAACACATCTACTGCCAGTGCAATTATGACAAGTGTTTTTCAGAATGAATGAAAATATTCTTATCCCAGAAACAACATTTTAGACATGATATTTCTGGGTGCATATTTCAGATTTCTAACTGGTTTTTCACGTGCCACGAAGTTTTATCCTAACCCTAATTACTGACAATACTGGCCGATACATTCAACTGGTGGAAATATCTTCGATTAGTTACTTTTAAACACCTGTACTGACATTGTAACTGTGTTATCTATATTTCATATTGACTGAAAAACTATTTACTTAAACGCAGCCTTTAAACGTGATTATTGGGCGCGAATTTCAGTGTTCCGACTGTTCATTCCCGTTCCGTGCAGCTTTATGCTGGCCGTTACTACACATAGCACGTTCGGTACAGGCACATTCCCGCTGGCGTGGAGCGTGTAATGTTGCCTCTCGAAGTTCTCTCTACTGCGCAGTTACTGTCCCGTGTGCCCACTACACACAGCATGTTCGGTACAGGCACACTGTATGGAAACACTCCGCCTCAAGCTCCTAATGTTGTGGAACAACTTAATGTTCCAGTCTGCCCAACCCTAATTAAAAGCAGCCAACCATAATGATCTAATCATTCTCCTACAAATATAGTATTTTAAGATGCACCCTTTTTAAACTCTTAATATTTTGAATTTCATCACTCCTTGAATGTACAGAGGATGAATCTATGGCTCTTGAAGGATCCAGATTGCAATATTGAGCTTATCTTAAGTTTGCTAGAAATAGTCATTCAGCTTTCTTATTCAGAAATCTTATGTTTACAAGGTATTATGGTAAGAAAAAATTAATGTTAATTGGAAAGGATTTGCCTTTTTGCACAGTATACTACTTTATATAGTTGGATTTTAGAAACCTAATAGAGATTTCCTGCTTGCATTTAAGTTAGGAAGATATTGGTGTTGTGATAAAGAAGATATTATTACAAATGTAGCATGGGGATAGATATCATTAGGCGTTATTGAATATGGAACTAAAGAAGCAAGTGCTGTCAGTAGAAAATTATAGTTGAACATAGTTACTTTATGTTACAAATTATTTATAGTCGGTTCTCAATGCATTGCATGTCTTAAAAATATAGTTTTCTGTTATAATGAATATCCAACTTCACTACTGTTTTTGAAGGTAAATGAATGACCTTATTGCAGCTCTTTAGCTGGCTTTCATAGCTGCTGTACTTAGCACTAAGTCCCGGGACAGGAACACCAGATATTTTGTGTCCATTTTCTTATCTTGCCTGCATTGACATAACATTTTAAAATGCCTCTACTGTCTTCTTCTAATTTCATCTTGATTGTTTGAATGTTAAAATAAGGAAAAGCTTTTTTTGTTTGGAGGGAAATGGGTGCAAAAAATCTTGTGTTCTTTCTAGGAGTTAGTTTTCAAGGACGATCACTCAAAAAGTGTTGTAGGCATTTGAACAAGTTAATGTACTATCAAAAGCATTAATGAAGTCGAATAATAAATTACAGTTGTAATCACTGTGTGGTAGATATCAGTATTGTAGAATATGTATATATATGTTCTAATTTTGTACTTAATAAACGCAACTTTAATGTGGATATATCAGATTTAGTTTTCAATAATTCAGTAAAGAAATATAAATTCTGAAAATAGTGAAAATAGAATTAAGATTAGGTATTGCTATAAAGTGCATGATAAACTCCCTTATTAAATGCACCCACTTCTTAAGGCACAAAGTTTATGGATAGTGATATTAATAAAAATAAAAATATTTGCTGCATTTCTGCTCTATGATTAATATATTTAGCTTCATGATGAATGGTGATTGTAGGGAATAGATATTAGAAATATTCAGATTTTAAATATACTATTTCAGATTTGCTCAATGACATATTGATCAAATTGATTTTTGAAAGCTATTTCTGCAATAAGCATACAAGAAGCAGAGTGTTACATTTTATTTATATGTTAATGAGTTGACTTACTCTGTCTATTTTTCTTTCTATCTCAGTGTGATTGAGTCACTGTTGGTCAGCTTTCTTGCCTGCTTGACATAAAAATCTGTAAAATGCCTGTACTGTCTTCTTGCAATTTCATCCTGGTGGTTTGGATGTGTGAAATAAAGTATTCTTACATTTGAAAATTTGGAATATGGAATTCATAAACCTATACAAAAAGAGCTGTATTGGATAGATTCCAGCTTACGAGGGAAGTATCAAAATTTTTGTGTCGAAACTCCCCTCTCATTTCGATGGTTGATGGTTGATTCCGTGAGGACCACATGCTACATCCCAAAATGAAAGTTGAAATCCTTGATGTCACACAATCAATATGTAGCATGCCTGAATATCCCTGTGGGAGAGCTGCACGGTGAGGGGGTACAATGCGATCAGCTGAGCCAGTGTGTTAAGTAAAGCAAAAATGACCGGTAATGATGGAATGTTCGAAACACAAGTCTTTTTGACACCATACACCATGAATAAGCACTTCATTGCCACACTATTCCTCATATATTTTCTTTTTTCATTTCCAGGCATTATTTAATGGGCATACAATTTTGCCGCGTCGCTCTGTTACATATTTCTCAGCAAACCAGGGATATTTTCTAATGTCCCAGAATCTTGGAGATGAGAAATGAAAATGAGTGAAAAGTTGTAATTTGAAAATAGTGTGTCTATGGTATAGTTCAACATTAATATCTTGACAATAGATCATAACCTCTTGACAATCTGTAGTATAAAGATTTCTACTGTCGGAAGAACAACTTGTCCAGGAGTTGGATTTTTCGAGTAGTACGGGGAGAAATTTGAAGTAACTTAATGGTTTTCTCCTAGTGGAATGTCCTGCAAGACAAGTTGTAACAGTATACAGTATGTGGTCTATGAGTCAAGAATCAGAGAACAACTGTCACAGAATATGGGGAGAAGGCTTTTCTAAAACACCATCTTAACTAACTCTCCCTTTCCCATTTTTCCTGATTTTATAGCTATAACAATATTAACATTATCAGCTTTATTGGGCTAAAGCTTTCTGCAGGTTAATATAACACAATAAAATATTTGGACTACAGCAAAAGATAGGTTCAGTTTAGACCACATTTCTCGCTTAAATCCACTCTGGTCTGTGTTGTAAATTGAGGAGGAGGTATAACAAATCATCCTTAGCTGTCTTCACAAATTTCTCTGCTGCTGTGTCAATTTCTTCATCATCATATACATGAGATCCAATTTTATTAATCTTCTTGCTTTTAATTCTAAGTTTTTTCTTGAATCGATCAATTGCACCCCCTTGCAATCCTGTAGTTTCCTACGATGAATTTGATATGTTGTTGTGTTAGACTAGCCCCATGTTATTCATCTCGCATGCCCACTGCAGGTCTGGGCACAATGAGCACCGAGGAATAAATAGCCAGAAAAACACAACACGTACACAGGCAGAAAGATAACAAAAAATCAAAACAAAAATGAAAATCAGTGGAAGCTCAAATCAAGCAGAGGTAACGGGGCGATAAATAAATACTTACCTATCATGTTCACGTGGACCAGGTCAAAAATGACCAGTGACAAAGTCATGAACTGAACTCGAGCCTATTAAATCAAAAGGATAACATTTAAAAGGCTACCCCTCCTACTCCTACAATAATAGCGCCGAGTAGAAAACAAAAGAGTTTATTAAATCATTATTTAATAAAGATAGTAAATGGCCACACAAAAATCAGGAAGAGATAAAATAAGAAAAAGAAAACAGGCCCAGATGGAAACAATACATAAGCTTAATAACCTATTCACTATCGTCATAGCATTGTGCCTACCCATTATGTGATCCAGCCAACGGGTTCAACCATATATAAAATATTAATCAGAAAATAACAAGAGAAATTGTTACCTTAGGAACAAAATAGAATAAATCTGTGATGCAAAGCTCAGCCCAAAGTAATAAATTATTTGTTATCCATATCAACAGTACGAGTCTTTTTAGATGACGACACACCACCATACAGTGAGATGCCACACACAGCAATGGTTTCCAACGGAAAAAAAAGATAAAAGATAAAATATGGCCGAACCAAAAATCAAGGAAAGGGAGGTACGTGCAAGCATAGTGCCTGGGACCAGGGATAAACAAGGCATTGCTAAGGGAACTTACACACACCAGAACATAATGTAAGTGCCCAAAAGAATGCAAAGATAAGAACAAACAACACAACAAGGTAATATGATATGCACCCTACATATCTCACATTTGAACACATGCAATAGGTTAAAAAGGGGTCCAAGAAACAGGGAACGCATAAAAGTTAACAATGGTCAAAAGGACCCCAGAAATTTAGAAGCACGGTTCATAAATAACATCTCGTGCATACATTCAAAGCCAAACCCACACAAGTTCGGAAGCCCAAATCACATCATCAATATGTCTCTTATATACAATTCAAATGCCAAAACAGCACAAACCATCCATGTACAGGCCCTACCGATACATAATGATATAGCGAGGACATCAGAGAGCAATTTGGTACATGAATAATAACAAAGAGACTTCCACAACATGAACCATAGAATAAAATCAACAAAACACACATCCAAGGTGCAACAGAGCTCATTCACGCAATACAGACACTCAATTACAGTAAGACACAAATCAATGTACCGAGTTGTTACACAAAGAAAAGCATAGCTGGTATAAATAACGTTACATGAGCAACAACAGAAAGAGCAAGATGGGCCACCAAATAAATAAATAAATAAATAAATAAATGAATGAATAAATAAATACCCATGGAGAGCAAGAAATAGTGGCCAACCACAATGCCACGTGGCGATATAACTAACATGATCCGCGAGGCCAACCTCAAATAAAAGAAAGAAACAGAAAATAAAAAAAATAGTAGTTACGTTACTTTATTCAAGGGGTGTGTGTGTGTGTGTGCGTGTGTGTGCGTGCGTGTGTGCGCGTGCGCGCGCGCAGTAAAACACGTTGGAAACCTCCGAGACAAATGCATTTTTGTCTTAAAATGTTTAAAATAATGCTTGTAAAAACAAGCATGAAGAAACATTGGGTCGCTCGCCATAACCCTTCACCAACATAAAAAGCTTAGAAGAAGAACAATGGAGAAACTAGATAGACAAAATTGGGAACAAACGTAGTAAAATCACAGGACAACAAAGGCGACGTCTGTGATCTCCTTGGGCTAAGTTTGCATGTACAATAAAAGTCAATCTCGGCAATGATACCGAAGTCAATCAGTACACATAAATAACAAAGGATAAGCAGTTCGTCCAAAAAGCGAACCAGATAAAGATAGAGATGGCCAGGATATGGCACACAATCCATGCATGACATGTGTAGAAATCACCCTTCATAGGCAGAAGTCCTTGCAAAATTTGCAGAGCCCACAGTTGCAAGTCTTCATCACAGACATTTCTTGCTTTTCCAGCCTTCTGAAACTGTTAAGGAAAGAAAAATTGAATATCTGGTACACATAAAGAGACATCCTGAGAGGTTTAGACTCCTTCAGTTAATACTTAAAGTGAAAGTAGCTGGCATTTGTAGACTTGGAAGACCCTCGGATGACCTAGCAAATTTTTTTTATATATTTGGTTCAATACTTCAACAGAACTACTTAAAACTGTAGTCAACAAAATCAAAATTGTGTTATGGATTGTCAAAATCAGGTAATGGATTGGCACAAGAAGAATAAGAAGAAGAAGAAGAATTAGAAGAAGAATAAGAAGAAGAAGAAGAAGAAGAAGAAGAAGAAGAAGAAGAAGAAGAAGAAGAAGAAGAAGAAGAAGAAGAATTAGAAGAAGACTCTTCTTGAAAGCAAGAATAGAGCTTCTCACATTTTTTTTTTTTTTTCCAATTTCATTTCCTAGTAGATTTTTCTCCTGCTTCTTCCACATGTAAAGTAGATATTCTGATATAATGAAGCAAAAGTGCCTTCAAGTGAGCTTCTTGCCACCTTCATTAATCCAGAACGTCACAGCTGTTTCCTTACAAGCACTGCTGATAGATGGCCCTTTAGGTTTCCTTTCTGGACTAGGAATATAACTGCAACTCGATGACTTAGATGGCGACAGACTTGTTGCATCACTAGATCCCAGGGACTCATGTCGCAGTTGTGAACTCTGTCCATCATCTTCGCTTGTGGTGCTCGATGTGAACTATACCACGTAAATAGGACTTAAGGTCTCTCTCAGTGAGGAACACATTGTGACTATTTTGTTTTATCTTAATAATCTCAAAATGGTTGTAATACTTCCTGTTAAACTGACATAATATGACAAACTCTCTGGCTTATCTGTCCCTGCTTCTCCATGCAAATTGAGTGGCAGCTGGCCAGCAGCTAGGCTCGTGATACAGCCAGTTGGTCACATGTAATTATTTTGTGTAGTGTGGTTCTAGGTTTGTCAGTCTTCCAGTTCAAAGCAGCTGCTCATTTTTTACATGGGAGCCCCTCACAACAAATTGAATGAACTGTCAAAATTAGAGGTATGCCTTGGTATGAACATTTTTGATACTTCCCTTGTTACTGTAATAAGTCATGCTGTAAATACTGTTACCAAGTTTTTAATGTAATCTTCAATCAAAGCATGCCTCAGTATTTTTAGTACCATTACTTTTAGGATCTGTTTTGATCACACTGGTAATTTCTCAAAATGACCATCAGTGGTTGTTATGTTGTTCTTAGTGACTTATTACTTCATAATTAAGGGAAATAACTACATAGATCATCAGATATGCAAAATATTTGGGGCTTTGCTGACCCTCTGAGTTGATAATTCATTTAAATATTATGTTTGATGAATCAAGATCTGTACACAAAATACCTGAAAGCAGTGATTTGAGAGGGGATGATTAAAATAATCACTATCACCATCAGTGGTATGAGAAAACAAATTATATGTATATCTGACAAGTGTAATAGATCTATGTACTGACAAGTAATTCATCTCTTTGAACCCAGGAATGACCAGAGGTGAAACTGGTGTCTTTTCCTTAGAACATAATTTCATGTCGTTCAGTATTGTTTCTACATTTGAGGGATTGGCCTTCTGTGGGTATTTACTTTTTACTTATAAAATTCCTTGGACTTATTACTGAAACTTTCAAACTGTCTCCCTTAACATACTCTCCATTTAGTGGTTATTTGCCTTCTGTTATCAACGCTGGGTGTGGAAGATATGTTGAAACTTGATAACTGTATTTATGGCAGGATTAGGTGCATGTATAAAGTTGTCTCCTTTTAGCCAAAAGCATCAGAGTTTACTTCACCATCTGTCAGAAAATGTAAGTAGCAAAACAACACTACTTAAACAATGCTATGAGAAGTCACTACCTTGTCCTTTCACTCGGTTAGCATTTCTAACTCAACTGGAAGCATGATGATGTCAAAAGAAATCTTTACAATACACTCTCTGAAATGTATTAAAAGTTGAATGATTATATTTTTTATTATTATAGAATACATGTTAGTTACAAATAAAAGATAGATTTTCATTAATAGACCATTCTGGACATCCAAACACCATGGCAGGCATGAAGGGCTTATTCATTTTGTATTCACAGACAATAGTGAAACATCATTGTATCATCAAAACAGTTTTTCTCTATTTTCAAGACATAATGATTCATTAATTCAGAACTTTTTAAGGACTATTTCAGCAAAGGACTTGAAATCCCAGATAATTATGTTATTTAATAATGTTCTGTGAATCAAAATGAATGTAAGCATTTGTGAATTTGTACTATGTTTCTCTACTAACTTGGTCCCTTGTGTTACTTGTTGGTTCTCTGGTGTAGGCACTTCTCAAGCCTCTTCTCCTGTGCACCCCAAACCGAACCAGCTGGAGCTGTTTCCCTCCGGTAACCCGCCGCGCTCTACTAATGGTAACTTGACCTAATCTTCCTGCCTGGGACTCCTTGATATAATCACAGCTTTTATTGCTAATACCTATATAAAACCTTACACTCCCCATATTTCACTCTTCCCTCCAAATTGAAAGCAGCCTTTAGATTTTTCTTCAGAGCCTAGTAAAACTGATCTGTTTAAGAAATACCAAACTGGAGAAATAAAACATCTGGAAGTCCAGCAATTTACAAATCCTGGGGGGTTCATATGGTCTAATAATAGAAATAAGCACGATACCAGGTGAATTGTGGGAGCAAAGGTGGTTAGGTATACAGTTAAGCATTCTATCTCATTTAGAGCCAAAGTTTCAGATAATGGAAGCCTTTACTTTTAACTCCTCCAAGGCCCTGTAGGGCCTGTAACAGAGATGGCTTTGCTTTTCATCAAAGAGAGAAAGAAAGAAAGAAAGAAAATAGATGGAGAGGAAGTATGAACACAATGACAAGTTAGTTTGGGTAGTCTTGATGTACTGTATGTGAGATAAGACTGTGGATAAGGTTGTAGAAGAACTAATGAAGCTGTGAAGAAGAAACAAGTTCATTGGGGCCTCAGAAAAGTAATATTCTAGAAGAACCCATGCTTGAAGACAGCAGGTCGTGGAGAAGTGGAGTACATACTCGCCCTTTTGCATTTTCTTGTTTTTCCGTTTTATTGTTTGTGTGTGTGTGTTTTATCCTCCTCTAAGGCATGTGTTTTATTCTATCCTTCCTTTCATTAGTTATTCTTTCTTGTTATTGCCTTTTTCCCTTTTCTAACTCATTCAGATTTTTTACAGTATACACACTATTTCTTCCTTCATTATTCTTTCAATCTGTTTTTGTGCCTTCTGTTAGTGCAGAGCTTTTCAAACTAGCAAATCATGTTCTTAGAATCTCAGCAGAATTCTGTAGATGAAACATAACTTTATTTAAGATGTTAAATCTTGGGTCATATCTATATTTAAACTAAATTGGTTGAGTTTGAAATTTTGGAATTATGAGTGAAAGATATTTACTGTCATGGTGAGCAAGTTCCTTTGATAACTGCCTTGCTTATTAATGCTTATTTGAAAAGAATTTGTCAACTGTGTAACAGCACCAGAGTTACTGAGAACGTTTGAATATGATTTGCTGAGTACTAAATTTTTGCACCATGAGAAAACATTTAATATATAGATCATATCATGTTAGACGGTGTGGAGAAGACAACACAGGTACCTTGATTGTAGCAGTGTATTACAGTAATTTTTGCAATTTTGCTAGTAGCGCATCAGACTCTCTTGTCTTTTCTGGATTTTTAAAAAATTGATGTTACCTTGATTTTCTTGGCAGAACTGAAGGTAGTTGTTTCATCATTTTATATTTAATTGATAAATTGATTTTAATCAGTGTGGTCATATTTTAAAAATAGTTGTTACTGAATGAAGTATCAGTTGAAATATGTTAACAGAAAATAAAAATTAAAGTGCCTTTAAGGAACTGGTATGTGCCAACTCTAGAGTGTATGAGTTAATGAATATCACAGGACTTTATAAGAATCAGAAATCAAATATTGTCTATTTAGGATCAGCAGCTGCAGAGGAAGTAGATTGTGATTTCCTGCACTGTAAGTACTGTGCTTTGATGTTATGTCCAAGGGTATAACGTTAAGGCCTGCAGGGCCTGCATTGCAGGCAGGTCCGGTTCTTTAAGGGGCCTCGCAGGGTCCTCGCAAAATAATAAAGATAATGTATGCTACCCTAATGTCACTCTGCACGGAAATGGTCTGGACGGTTTTGTAGTATCAGTCGAAATAGGTTTCTTATTTTTTTTATTTTTATGTTTTTTACGTTGAGGAATTACGACTTGGTTGCATCCAGCAGCAGTTTACTGTGCTGAGTGTAACACAGTACAGCCGTAAAAAATTACTTGCCTTTGCTATTTCTCACAACACTGTGACACGTCCTTGAGAAAATATCTGCACCAAATAATTTAAAAATAATTCCAGCAATGAAATTTGATACCAAAATATCACATTTTAGTTAGGAAACGATAATGTCTAGATGTGTAGTGCACCTGTGATAGTATTATACACAAATTTTGCAGAACATTTAACTCCCATGGAGTACAAACCATTTATAGGCCAACGAAGAAAATTCAGGAACTACTGAGGTCTGCCAAAGATAAGCACCATCCTCTCTCCACAGCAGGTGTCTACAAGATCCCGTGCAGCTGCCGCCAGATGTACATAGGCACTACAAAACACAGCATCGCCACACGATTAAAGGAGCACAACAGACATAGCCAGCTGGGACAAGCAGATAGATCATCAGTCGTTGAACACTCGCTGCTAGCAGGCCGTGACGTACAGTACAGTGACACCAAAGTACTGTCAACTCTATGTCTTATCATGCCCGGCTACGGAGGGAAGCCATTGAAATTATGAAGCACACCAACAGCTTCAACCGTAAGGAGGAATCTGAATGGGTAAACAAAGCCTGGTTCCAGTGCTGAAAATATTAAATTCGGAAAGATACGATGGCCAAGGCAGAAGAGAAAAAGCAATAGATGATTAGTTGCCTGTCTCTGCCAAGCCAGATCGATGTTCATCGGGCTCCTTAATGATTCAATCATTGGCTGAAGAACACCCAATCAGCGACTGCCCCCCAAGTATGACAGACCAATAGGCGAGCAGCGTACTGTAGCCTGCACTATATAATGAGGTGGAATCACAACACCACTTCATTCCACTGAGAGCTTCACTGCTATCGAAGTCGGTCAGAACTCTTTACAATGCCAAACGCTGTCTTCAGTGAAACGACGGGACAATCACTTGCTCCTGGACCCCGGCCTGCAAGCCTGAAAAACGATGACACGATTTGTAGCGCTGGCCGTGAAAGCCTCAATTGCTATACAGTAGAACCTCGATAATTCGAAATCGGTTAATTCAAAATCCTGCCTAATTCGAAGAACCTCTCGTTCCCGGAAACATGAGATACAGTTTTGCATGTTATTTAAATTGTTTAATTCGAAATACGGATAATTCGTAATTCGAAGTGCAATGTCGGCCCCATTACTGAAATTCAGACTTTTAATTCGAAACTGCCTTTACATTTTAAAACAATAGGATGTTACAGAGTAATTTCAACTCGAAATTTATCCGCGTCATAATAGAATGCGTGTTCCGGAACGTGGAGCTTTCCGCACTTACACTCACTTCGGTGGGTCTACAGCGCGCTTCATGATTGCTAAGTTGAATGAAATCGGAATTCTTTTGTATTCAACCTTTTAAGGAACGTCGTAATATCACGCAACAGGCAGTGTACGGAAAAACAGAATCCGCGAACTCTGGCGATGCCGACAGTTGACGAAAAAACGTGACTCATATAATAAAATTCGTAGGCACCGAACACCAAATCTTACAAATAGCGCACACACAATATTTTTACACGTATCGCTCCCAGTAGGCCTATATCACCATCTTAGGTAACATTCCATCATGTAGCCTATTGATTCTCTCTTCTTGCCATGGAACAGATCCAGCCTCTGAAGTGAAGTAATCCTTGAACACTTCTCGTACATGAAAGGCGCCTTTTGTTGCATTTCCACCCTGCATAGGCAAATTTTCAAGTCTTGTGTCTTCTGTACATTAATTTGTAGATGAAACTGCAATTCTTTATTTTAATGCGACCCCAAACGGTCTTATGGTTTTAAAGGAGAAAGTGCCAGCCGGAGAATCATACAAGGGTGGGGGAGAGGGGTCGTTGTATTAGTAGTGCGTTGCAATGCACATGGAAGCGAGAAACTTTATCCCCTCGTCAAAGGAAAATTCCATAAGCCACAATGTTTTAAGGGCGTTGGGCACTTTCCATGCCAGTACAAAGCATCTAAAAATGCATACAGTACAGAAATCCGAAAAATAATGCATTTGCACAGGGGAACCAGCATAATTTATCCTCGTCTTTGAATTTTTTTTTTCCTTTCATTGCATGAGGTTATGTTTGTCGGTGATTTATCCAAGTGCATTATTTGAATATTGTAAATGCACCTTGTTGAATACATTTCTGAAATAGTTTTTTCCATGGCATATGAAAGGTTTAAACTGTGAATCGAGGTGATTGCATGTATTAATGGGTCTTAGAATACTTTGTGATGCGGCAAGTGTTTACATTTCTGAAGTACGAGAGAAGTGCCATGGCGGGAAATCGTACAGGGATAGAGTCATAGGAAAGTTCGATTTTAAGGGCATCGGGTACTTTCGGTGTAAATACAAGGCATCTAAAATGCATACAGTATAGTAATCCAATGAATAAAGCACTTGCACATGGGAGCCAGCATAGATTTCTCCTCATCTTTGAATCGTGCTTTTTTCTTTCTTTCGTTGCGTGAGGTTATGTTTGCCAGTGAGATATCCAAGTGCATTATTTGAATACTGCAAATGCACCTTCTTGGATACATTTTGGAAATAGTTCTTTTTTTCATGGCATTGGAAAGGTATAAACTGTGAATCAAGGTTAACTGCATGCAGTAACGGGCCTTAGAATATTTTGTAACGCGGCAAGGGTTGGTACTTCTGAATTGCAAATGGTGGTTAATTCGAAATCACGTAATTCGAAGTCCAATTTTTTAGTCCCAACAACTTCGAATTAACAAGGTTTTACTGTATTTAACTTTTGTTACACATTTATTTAACAACAGTGTATAATGCCAGTAAGAAGTTTGTGTAGTAGCAATGAGTTAATCCAGTTTTGAATGAGCTCGCTCTGCGTGAAGTTAATAATAAGCTTATCGGTTGTGTGGTTTGATATTTTTCAAACTTTATTTGAACAATTTTTTTATTTAATTTTGTTTGTGTATTTTTCTGCATTTTAATTGAATAAGTTATTGTAACCGAGACTTTGGTATCAGTTACAGAATATAGTTCTGTAGTTGCTAAAAAATGAAACCAATTAAGTTACATACAAACATCTAAGTGGTTCATGGCTGTCAGTTCAGCATCTTAGTTGTTAAACCACGGAGGCAGTCAAATAAAATCTTATTTAAGCATTATTTTTAATAATATTACAATAATAAATAATCCCTTTGTTTATATAACTTTAAAGTATATTGCATTATATCTGCTTTCTGTATTCAAATTTATTTTAAATTATTCATAGGTTTTACATTGTATTTGAGGGGGCCCGAAATTTTACTTTGGCAGGTGGACCCCATATCACATTCGTTACACTGCTGGTTATGTCAAATAGTGTTGGCATAGTATAGTAACACATTGTGCAGTTTTAATGGAATTTGAATGAGGCTGTATAGTGGATTTTTATGAGGCTAGATGATCATACTGGAAAACTGCTCAATACCTTGGATAAGAAGTGTCAGTAGGGCATCGATGTTGGTCCCTTAGGAGGGAGGAAAATGCATATACATGTTTAGTTATATACAGCTGGTACTACTGCCACATCTTACTAGTAAACATTGCAAACCTACAGTGACCACAGAAGAGACTAGTAGTGACGTCGAACCAGGGACCGTCTAACCACCTGCAATCACATGCTTGAAGCTGGGCTACAATATTAGGGGCTGTTAGACAAATTTTTTCTGCCACTTCATCATGTAGCCCACTTCTTGTAATTTTTTCACCCTGCCGTAGTGATGATGAGTGCAAATTTGGTTTTAGAGCTAATGTTAGTCATTTGTGTTTACAGCATCAATTAGTTTTGTGACACCTTCAGCATAATGATACACAAGACAAATAAAAGAATACAAGTGTGTCTTAAAAGAAAAATGTGAACTTGTCTTAATTTTTCTTTTAAGACGTACTTTTATTGACTAAGATGGACCAATTAAATAATATCAGACAGGATTCAGACCAGGCCAATCATGTCCAGAGCAAATCTTGAACCTAAAGCTAATCCTAAGACATCAGAGAATTTGTAGCAAAAATTTAGTCTGCACATTTGTTGATTTCAAAAAAGGCTATGATTCAGTGGATTGCAATTCACTCTTTCAAATATTGAAAGAACAAGCTTTGGATATGAAAACACTTTCAGTCATAAAACAGACACTGAAAGACACGAAGTCCATGGTTAAATTAATGGGGGAATCCTCAGATCCTTTTGAAATCAAAACTGGAGTAAGACAAGAAGATGGACTCTTGGCCTTACTCTTCAACTGCGTCCTGGAAGAAGCAATACAGGAATGGTGTAAACGGAAATTGGTCCTCAAAATTCACCAACCAAATCACTTTAAGCAGAGGAAAACTAGCAATAGATGGCATAGCATTTGTGGATGACCTAGCAATACTAACCCGAGACATTTCAACAGCCCAAAATCAGATTGAACTCCTGAAAGAAATTGCGGAAAAAGAGTCAGCCTTCAGATATCTTTTGAAAAGACAGAATTCATGACCTGCTACAAACATGCACCAAAATTCATTGAAACAAAATATGGCAAAATTAAATGAGTTTCACAATAAGTGCTTGGTAAGACAGTTCAGTAAAATGGACTCGAAACAAAAGCCAATGAAATTAGATGCCAAAAGATGGAAACCACACATCGACTAATCCAAAAAATCTATAACGAAAATGTATCTTCAAGCATACAAAACTGAGACAATACAGTAAACCAGAATGCCTTTATGGATCAGAAACACTAATTTTGAACAGGAAAGCAGACATTGAAAACACTGAGAAAAAGGAATGCAAAATCATAAGAAAAATTCTAGGCATGAAACTCACCAATGGACAATACCAACATAAAGGCAGACAGGAAATCAAACAATACATAAATATTCACAGTGATATTAGAACATGCAGGAAGCCCACAGTAAAAGAATGAAAGAAATATGGGCACAGAGGAAAGCAAATGCATGCCTCTAAGTACTTTGCATTGTCTTAATGGGTTTATTCACATATATATATACAGTTGAACCTGACTTATACGTATATCAAGGGGAAGAGAAACAACTACTTGTAACTCAGAATTACTTAGAAATCAGACTTACGCAATACATTGCATATTTACTGAAAAACCAATGGAATAAACCTACATGTGTAAATCCTTGCAAATAATAAATACATTAAGACAGAAAATATTATTTTGAACTTGGCCCGGCCTTAAAGAAATTAGATAGTTTGGCTTGTTTTACTTTTCTTGCATTAAGAATATAAACCTCCTTTAGCAAACTTGGTAATGCATTCAAAGCATTTTCACTTCAACTTTTCGCACTGATGGAACGCCTACACACTTCAATTGCACTTTAATACTTCACTCAGTTCAGGTGTCAAGATTCAAGTCGTTATCTCCATCTCCAATGTCACTATCGCTTGTAGCTGGTCCATCACCGCCGCGTTGTTGGCATACATCAGCAATAATTTCTTCATCCGGTAGTTCTCCACATACAGCCAGATTGTCATCGAAATGCACAAAAGTATCGAATTCTATTTTTTATACACCCACCGTTAGCTCATTACCAGACAAAACTTCGTCCCCATAATCACATCATATTTAGAGGCAGCCTCTTCTCGTAAGATACCAGTTTGATATAGATGTTGATTCCCATAGGGAATCGGAAATATTTGTTCCGAATGAGTAAATTTATAATACCAATATAAATGGTCCGTTATTGGACATTATAAATTTTCCAGCTAACTCATTCCTGGTTGCCAGCATTTCGCCCTCGTGTGCTAGGCTGGGCTCATCAGTTGGTACCTAGCACACCTACCAAGACGCTGGCTAGTGCATACCGTGGAGGCCACTGCGTAGGCTAATTGTAGCCACCGGCAGTGCCAATGCACTATGAGACACTTTGTCCCATTATCAAAACTTGATGCCTGCCTGGCCATCAGATGATATAGATGTTGATTCCCATAGGGAATCGGAAATATTTGTTCCGAATGAGTAAATTTATAATACCAATATAAATGGTCCGTTATTGGACATTATAAATTTTCCAGCTAACTCATTCCTGGTTGCCAGCGTTTTGCCCTCGTGTGCTAGGCTGGGCTCATCAGTTTGTACGTAGCACACCTACCTATTGGTAGATACCAATTTTGCAGGAATGGTTGCTGATTGTGGAGGATGACGCCTGCTTCCAGGCAGCCGAAATAAAGTTCATGGCTTGGAGCAAATTAATGGAGAGAGGTTCATTTCCTGCATCACTCAGTGTTATTAAATGTTGAACCAGCATTTTTCTATAATGCACTTTGAAATTTGCAATGATGCCCAAATCAGGCGGTTGTGGAACGCTGGTACAGTTAGGAGGGAAAAATTCCATTCGGATATTCTCCAGAACGATTTGAGGTGGATGTACTGCACATCGATCCATAAAATGAAGGATCTTCTTCTGTTTCTTTTTCATTTTAATGTCCAGTTTTTTCAACCACTATTCCATTGGATTCAACTTCCTTAGGTTTTGTTTTCGCAACCTTAAGACACCTCGGATTCTTCGATTTTCTTATCACAAGTGGAGGAGGTTTGTCAGATCCACCTGCATTGGTGGCGAGAAGTACTGTTACATGAATTTTATTTTTCTTCTCTCCGTGGCATGAGTCACCTTTTTCAGCTAATGTCTTATTAGGAAGGAGATTGTAGAATAGGCCGGTCTCATCACAGTTGTAGATGTTTGGAGGCTGATAATCGCTTACGATACCCGGCAGAACCTCCTCTTTCCAGTGTTGCACCGTGACGTCGTCTGCAGATTTTGAGTCACCGCAAATTGTTCTCCCTGTAATTCCATGACGATATTTAAATCCTTGCAACCATCCCAATGAAGCCTTGAAAGCAGCAGTGATAATCATCATTTTGGCTAACTCTATCGCCTTTGCCTTCAGCATGTCTGCACTAATTGGTAGAGCTGCAGCCCGTTTTTGCTGGAACCATGTGAAAAGTGCTTTCTCCAAATCTACGTACCATCCTTCTTGCTGACAGCTGCGCTTTGCTGATTTTGAACCCAGTTTTAAGAACTCATCCAAAATAGCGTTTCTTTTACTGATGACTGTACATAGCGTGGTATAAGCAATGCCTAAGTCTGAAGCGATTTCAGTTTTCGTTTTGTGTGGATTAGCATCCACTTCTCGTATAACTTTTCCCTTTTCTGTTCCCCATGACTAATCAAAAGCAACTACTGTTCAACAGTAAACATCAGATACCGGCATCGTGGAAATTTTATTCTCCGTTGTTCCCACGAAAGAAATTCTCATATTCAAACAAATTTACTGTATTTTCTTTTGTTTACGCACCGAAACCGCCCATTCTGCTTACAATGTACCTTAATCTTTGGCGGCGTGTTAAAAACGACGAAGGTAGAGAAGGAGCGAAGGGGGCTCGTCTTTGTTAAGCCGCCAGTAAGTAAGGGTCAACAATGTCACTCGGCGAAACTCTCTGTTCTGTTTCAGCACCGAAACCCAATCGCTCTATTTCTGCCTACGCCGACAAAGAGGGAACTTCGTAAACACAGTAGTTTCTTTTTAAAAAGCACATTCTCATTACAATTACGTAAAACTCAGTTATATTTTAGTGGCACTTAATACGTATAACAGCAAATTACGTATAAACGGATTACGTATAAATAAGGTTTAATTAACACGCTTTTAAATTATTTTTTGCCAGAACCTAAAGGAAATGACGTACAAATACGAATTACGTAGAACAGAGTTACGTATAAAGCAGGTTATATATATATATCTTTTGCTATACAGTCAATACAGAGCAAACGAAATATGAGATTCTTGTATTGCAACACAAGACAAATGCCTGGAATCATAGTATGGCAAGCCATGTTATTCAGTATTCACTCTCCTATAGAAAATGTAGATTTCTCGACTGAAAATTTGAGTGGCTGAGAAAAGTTTGTCCTCACGGAGAGTGAGACCCAGATGCTACTTGCTTTGGTACCAATCTCTTGACAGATGCTAACATAGATACTGAAATATGGTATTGCCTCAAATGTGCTCATGCAAGATTTGGTCATCTGCTTATACCTGGAATGGTATGATACTTACGTAATTGGTATGATGTATTTTTTTACGATCTTGAGAATTTATCTCTTTTGGTGAAACGGAAATATAAAATCAAAACTTGTAGAACATATTTTTATTTTACATACTTTTAGGAGCTGAAATTTCATTTAATATAAAAGAAACGTTTACTGAGGTACAATGTCAAACATTGTTTAGTAGTCATCACCTAGCAATTAGGTCCGCCTGAAAATTTAAAAAAAAATTGAAAATACTATACCTATTTAAAAAATTAATTGTATGTTAATACAGAGTGCTAATGATCAAAATGTTTTTATATTAGCTCAAAAAAATACTTACTTGCAGTGATGTGATGTTTTGATGATGCTGCAGTTGATTCAGGCACTACAGTTTTCGCAGACTTCCCCGCGGTGCTCTGCGTAGAACGCAGTATTGCACTTGCTGCAGTAGTTGGCTCTCATTCTTCGCTTTTCAGCGGGGTGTATCTTACAAGTTGTTCTTTTTATATCCACCCTAGGAAGAACTGGATCTGCTGCTTCTTTTCAGCCAAGAACACTGAGGACCATACTTTTTAGCTCCCTGGAAGATTTCTGATCGCCAAGCGCTGTTCTAGCCATGAAAAAACCAACTGCTGTTACAACTAATTAAAAAAAAGATGTTCTTGTTATGGTTTGTTCTTTTCTAGAACTCAAGACCCTGTTCAAAATTATAAGTGAGTTAACTCCTCCAATGTCACAAGTCATAAAAAATACAGAGTAGCCATCTTTTTGTTTTATTTGTGCACGATCTGACTGAAACCATTTGATCAAGAGTATCTACTCCTCCTTTGTAGTGGTCAATCATAACTAGTTTGCCATCTTGATTCACTCCCTTTTCTTGGTGCATTGTGGAAATAAGCCATACTACCTTGTTTTTCTTAGCCTCATGCGATAGAAGTGGTGTTGTGTTGCTGAAAAGGTATTTTGAACCATCAATGTCCCTATTCTTTGTCGATCTCATACTCAAAGGTATCTCTGGTTTGTTTAAGCGGATCATTCCTAAAAGTGTCAGCTTGTAAAGATCCCTAAGCAATTCATCAGCCAACGGAACAGATGTCAACCAGTTATCCATTTTAAGGTTGTGGTTCGATCCATGAAATGGAGCCATTGACTTTTTCACATAGTAGTAGAAAATAGAACCTTTGACAGTTGTGTTTCCTTTCCCTAAGTATGGCTCAGCAACCAACATGTACTTAGAACCAGCATCACAAGTCATAACAATTGTTAAACCATACTTCACTAGCTTTTTAGGCATATGCATTTTGAATGCAGATCTGCCTCTAAATTCAAGCAGCTGCTCATCATTGGTGAGATATGGGTCAGCCTCATAGTTGTCTATGTATGATTTCATGAAAGCTTCCCAAAGGTCCCTTATAGGTGCGAAGTGATCCATCGCTACTCTCTCAGCTCGGGTACTTTTGTCATCGAATTTGAGACAATCTAATCAAAATTGGAATCACTTTTCACTCTATAAACATTATCACCTACAGAAGCATCAAACATTATTACTGCATTTATGCTATTGTCCTTGTGGAGAGCAGAGAATATAAGAATGCCCAAGAGTTCCTTTATCTCTGTGGGAGAGGTTTGATTGTTTGAAAACTGAATTGTTTTGTAGTTGGCTTGTTTTCTCACTATTTCTTCATTTGTATGAGTAACGATTAAGTTTACCATAGTGTCAGTAAAGAACAACTGAAACGCATCCAAAGGGGTTAGAATATCTTTACCTCTACCTTTAGGTTGTTGTCAGATATTTTACAATATTTCTAGGGGCATTTCTTGTACTTATGGTTGGAGGACTTTTAGTCCAGGAATAACTATTTTTTCCTTTGATTATTTTTGTTGTTCATTGTAGAATCAAGCTTACAGATCTTGAAGAATCAGTAGTAGTAGTAGTAGTAGTAGTAGTAGTAGTAGTAGTAGTAGTAGTAGTAGTAGTACTTGATTCAGCAGATCAGTTGTAACAGATTTTGTCCCACAACTACCAGGGGTGTGAAGAACTTGTGTAATACCATTGTGTGGGCCAACCACTCCTGATGCATACATTGAATACTTTTCATTTGTTGAATGACCACAATGTTTTCTCTTCAATTGTTCACAAAATTCATCATCTGAGGATGAAGTATGCTAAAATGTTATTTTCTGACTCACTTCCACTATCTCCTTCATCTTCGTCTGTATTAAAACTCTCATCATTTAAAAGTTTGTTAATCTCCGATGGTGACAAAGCTATTTTTTTAAAAATCAAACAGTATAGCAAAAACTGCATAAAACTTGACAAAACCAAGTAAAAGTTGCACTTAATATATGGCACTAATTTTCAACCCACTGTGTCAACAACAACAAACATTTGATATAAGAGTAAAACTAAAACTGAAACACAACACTACATAAAATAGTTACACCATCGGTATGATATCGTAACATTCATGAACTGACATCAAGAGCTCAAAAACAAGGGCTGCCAGCACGACGGTTGCACGTGCACTGACCTTGTGAGTTGAGTGGGGGAAGACATCAGGAATGCCGGTACAGTCTGCACAGTTGCTATTATGAATGCAAGACTCGGACTACTTTCTTAAGACACTTAAAATGTTGGGAAAATACCCTTCTGTCTTAGAGGAATTCTTAGAGTAAAATAGCTTTGCCATCGAACAAACACTTGACTTCCAAAGCAAGTCTGTGTCTACCCATAAGTCCCATTTCTTGATACAGGGTTGGGAATCAGGTGAGATAAAATTATATGGCATGTTTTTACAGCCAGATGCCCTTCCTGATGCCAACTTCAGCTGAAATGATTGATGGTGAACGAAATTCAGTAAGGAGGTGGAAGGAATCAGCTGTGATTTATAAATAGGAACTCTCCTGGCATTTGCCTGGAAATGAAAATAGGAAATCACAGAAAATCATTCTCAAGACAGTCATCGCTAGGGTTCGAACCCACTCGCATTCCGAGTGCAGCGGTTGGCTCAATAGCCATAGCGTGCCACTCCACTCGGTCCTTCCAAAGCAAATAATTATTTTAAATTGAGGGATGGAAACACAATCAAGGAGGACAATAGAGGTGATGCAAGGACATTCTAAAATCTGATAAAAGGAAATGCCAGACTGACATCAGCAACTAGGAGGATGTAGCATCTGATCAGGTGATGTGGCAACATATTATCCACCAGGGCCCACAACATTTTGAACAACAGCAATAAAGGCATGACTCTGGTAAAAGAGATCGTAGAAAAGAACGAGAAAACCAGAGAAGAAATGGCCACCAGATTCTTCAGTAACAAAGAGCTTTGGTAGATCTCATGTGCCAGCATTATGACAGAGTTTGTGATTTTAGAATTGATCTTGTCAGCTCTCTAAGAACCCATTGAAGACAACTGTTACACTCGCCTATATGATCTCACTTGTATTTCCTATTTCCCTCAGTCACCAAATCTGCATTCCCAAGAAAACTACAGTTTATGAAGAATTTAAAATGTGAGGTAGGCTGTTGATTTCCTTAATTATGAGCAAAATGAGGAGCTGCAGTTGAGAATAATGTGAAACTTAAAGGATGTCTTGAGAAGTATCACAGCATCATAATTGCTATGGTGGTGGGTGTACAGTTGATGTGTCATGAGTTTGAATATGCTCTTTTTCTTTTCCTTACTCTTGACAGGAGTATGAGGAGAAAACAATGATGTTATATTCATTTATATTTCCCCCCCTCTGAATCTACATAACATAAGTTGACTGGCAATGTGAACAACTGTTCATTCTATAGAGATGGCATAATGGTCTACTTTGAGCAGGTGATTTGGGAGAGAGTTGTTACCGTTGTTGATGCACCAGGTTTATCTGTCTTAAGAAGCAGGCTGATGATACAGTATGCCTCAGAATACAGCCACATGATATATCAGGTATTCTAAGAAAACTAGACTCATCATGGTGTCTCATATGTGTAGAAGGTGTTTTCTTAAACAAAGATGACCGAGCTCGATAGCTGCAGTCGCTAGTGCGGCCAGTATCCAGTATTCGGGAGATAGTGGGTTCGAACCCCACTGTCGGCAGCCCTGAAGATGGTTTTCCATGGTTTCCCATTTTCACACCAGGCAAATGCTGGGGCTGTACCTTAATTAAGCCCACGGCCACTTCCTTCCCAGTCCTAGCCCTTTCCTCTTCCATCGTCGCCATAAGACATATCAATGTCGGTGTGACGTAAAGCCAATAGCAAAAATAAAAAACCAAAGATGAACTTTGGCCATCATGGAGGTAAAATAGACTACATAATTACCCGACAGCCCTCGAACTGTCCTTAGATGTTTAAATGAGGCTGATTATAATGAAAGGCTCATTGATGAGGATAGGGATTATTAACTTGAGTTTGCCAGGTAGAACATGCACTGTGATTCATGTTTTGTAACCTTCCCAAAAAGTTGTTGTTTTTTTTTTTTTCAGTAAATGAGGGTGTGTGTGTACTTTGTGATTTTTCAGAGTTGAGAGTTAGTGTCCTATCATGTATCTGTTGTACACTGGTGATAAATGAGTACAAATGTGCTAAGAATGTTGCCCATAATATAAAAAAAGACCAGATGGACCGCACGCTCATTAGTGGGCAATATACAGCAAACACATTCTAGTGAACAAGAAACCATTATCATACCTTCTACTGGTGCTTTATTCCAAATATATTTTATTTCCAGCAGGACCAGTCTCCAGTCTACAAGTCATAATTAGTTCTAGAATGGTTTGCAAGGCAGGACCGAGTTGAACTTCTTAGTTGGCTACTTTTTGGGAACTAATCCAACCCTCCATCAGAGATCAAGGACACACTATAGACTGTCATGTGGGACATGATAGCTAGTACTTAACACTTTTCCTTTACAGTTATCTGATCTCTTCCTCAATATATTATGGGTTTACAAGCAAAAATACATTAAATCAGTATCATACCCAAGTTGTTTCACATTTTCACACTGCCGTATGCCATCTTTTCTTCTCTAT
This sequence comes from Anabrus simplex, assembly GCF_040414725.1. NCBI lineage: Eukaryota > Metazoa > Arthropoda > Insecta > Orthoptera > Tettigoniidae > Anabrus > Anabrus simplex. Next base: position 952,545,941 of record NC_090265.1, on the reverse strand, counting down.
TTATTGGTAAATGATAATGGTGTGTGGCCTCGGAGAGGACTGTTGCTGGTCTTCAAAGTTGATGCCCATTGGTTATCTGCACATCTATAAAGATTGGGCCCTATCCAGAGGAAATAACCAATGAATGTTAAAATCTCCTACCTGCCTGGGAGTCAAAACCTCTTGGACCAAAGGCCAGCATGAAAACCAGTTAGCTGCAGAGCTGGATTATTCACTGGTAGTATCCATTAAGTCATTTGAGGACATGTTGGTTCTCACACAAAAGTGCCTCAAGTTTTGTTTTTTTTTCTCATTAGTGTGATTAGGAACACAAATAATATGCTGTTAGAATTTCCAGTGATGTACTATTTGATTCTTATTTTGGTACATTAACTTCCTGCAGCTGCATATTTTAGATTTTTGTGAGTTCTGTCAAAGGTAGTTGGCTGTGACCAAAAATGACAAGACATTAACAGTAAACTGAAAATAATTGTGGCTCAGAATCCTTATCAACTGGTTTCTATTGCTTTGGGATATTCATTTTGACACTCAAGGACAAGACTGAGTTCTCTAATGATTAATTGGTTCTGTAGTTCTTTACATTTTGTATGACTGTGTTTTAGAATGAATGATTGCTTTGCAATGATCAATTATTTACCCTTGCATTGACTCAATAAATCCTAACTGTTTCCTTGGAGTATATTTTCTATCCTTGTTCCACTTAAGCTTTAATACTGCTGTGATATGTTGAGGTGTCCCAGGTTTAGTGATAGGGAATTTTCCATACTGATATTTCTTTGATGTGTCCTTTTTGTGATGCTGTTCCTTATGTTTGGATGTGTGCACGCTGGTTTTCTTTTCTATTCTTGTTTGGAAAAAGGTTACTTGTGTGAAACATTTAAACCATGCTTATTTTCATTTTTTAAATCGTTTTTATTGTTGTATCCCATAAAGTGTGTGAATAATCAGGAGTGGGGATCCTTGAATTGACACATTTTCCTCTCGTGCAGTGGTATTAAATTCTGTATCAATGTATTTATGCTTTGTGTATTTTGTGTCACAGATTCTTTAGAAATGGTGAAATGGAGGAAGTTCCAGATTTATATAATCATCTCTTACATTCTGTATGAAGCATGTTTATTGTGTAATTGTGTTGTTTTCTTGTGAATCACTATGGTAATGTGATACTTTTCTTTTCTGGGTGCAAAATGGAACTTGTAATGAGCCTTTTCTCTGACAGAACTTCCATTAATTGAATGGAATTGGATAAGTATTCTCATAAAAAGAATTCAACTCCTTTTTCACTTCCCCCTCCCCCAAGTGGTTTTTTTTTTCAAAAACAAAAAGTAGTTTCTTTATTTTTAAAGGAGCCGGGCTGAGTGGCTCAGACGGTTAAGGCGCTGGCCTTTTAACCCCAACTTGGCAGGTTCGATCCTGGCTCAGTCCGGTGGTATTTGAAGGTGCTCAAATACGACAGCCCCGTGTCGGTAGATTTACTGGCACATAAAAGAACTCCTGCGGGACTAAATTCCGGCACCTCGGCGTCTCCGAAGACCTTAAAAAGTAGTTAGTGGGACGTAAAGCAAATAACATTATTAATTATTTTTAAAGGAGATTCCAAAAACTAGTTTTCATGTCTGTAACATGTTCAGTTTTTGAGATATATTGTAGATATATTCTTTTTAAAATTTCATCCCTTTTTTTCACCCCCCATCAAGCAGATTTTCTGAAAACAAAAAAATGTGTGTTTCTTTATTTTTGAAGGAGATTCCAAATACCAATTTTCACGTCTGTAACATCTTCAACTTTTTAGATATAAGTATCCTCATAGAAAGAATTCAACTCCTTCTTCACTTCTTTTCATCCCCCCCACTTCTGCACCCTGCTGCCAAGTGGATTTTCCAAAAACAAAAAAACCTGGTTTTAATTTTTAAAGGAGATTCCAAATATCAGTTTTATCATCTGTAACATCTTCATTAAAAGAATTGAACATCTTTTTCTTTTTCAGTCCTTTCCAACCCCTAAATGGATTTTCTAAAAAAAAAAAAAAAAGTGCTTATTTATTTTTAAAGGAGATCCCAAATGCAAATTTTCATGTCTGTAACATCTTCAGTCTTTGGGATTTTACCCCCCTCCCTCCCTCAAAGTGGAGTTTCAAACAAACAAAAATAAGTACAGTTCCTTCATTTCTAAAGGAGATTCCAAATACCAGCTTTCATGTGTGTAAGATCTTCAGTTTTGAGATTAATATATGCCCATAAAAAGAACTCAACCCCTTTTCCAGTCCTTTTCCAGAACAAAAACACTTGTTTCTTTTTAAAGGAGATTAAAAATACCAATGTAAACTGTTAGTTTTTGAGATACAGATATACTCATTTAAGTAATTCATCCCCTTTTCACCCCCTTAGCGACAGAGCAGAGGTGCCAACTGTTACAGATTATCCGTAATTATTATGGATTTCACTTCACGATTACGGCATTACGGTCAAAGGGGAAAATATTACGAAAACGACAATATCACGAACAAATTTTTTTTTTTTTTTTTTTTTTTGCTAGGGGCTTTACGTCGCACCGACACAGATAGGTCTTATGGCGACGATGGGATGGGAAAGGCCTAGGAGTTGGAAGGAAGCGGCCGTGGCCTTAATTAAGGTACAGCCCCAGCATTTGCCTGGTGTGAAAATGGGAAACCACGGAAAACCATTTTCAGGGCTGCCGATAGTGGGATTCGAACCTACTATCTCCCGGATGCAAGCTCACAGCCGCGCGCCTCTACGCGCACGGCCAACTCGCCCGGTCCACGAACAAATAGTTTTCTACGGGGAAAGAAAAGGAAAGGAAGAAACATTAATTTTTTTGAGCATTACTGCTCAACCCTCCTCGTTTCTACGCTTGTGAGTTGGCAATGATACTTCGATCGACATTACTGCCCTTTGCTACCCATGAGCATAGTGAAATTCATTGTCATTGAAAGAGCTTCACTCTGCTTTTCTGTACTTATAAAACCTTAAGTAATGTTGTATTTGCAGTATTAAGTGTACTTTACAGTAACACAGAAAGGGTTTTCACTGTTGCTAGGAAAAATCAGAGGGAATTCAAGCCTACATTAAGCACATTGCACTGGAATCGCTTATGGTTCTGAAGGCGAAAATGCCATCAGAGGGGGATGGATGATTCAAGAAAATCCACTCTGAAAAGCAGCTGTTGGGTGTGAAACAAGTTACAAAGAATATTTTATGACAGAACTAACCGGTAATG